>NC_066858.1:20845345-21137845 GCF_025177605.1 Cucumis melo | reverse complement strand
TACGACTACTACTACGACTCCTACGACTACGACTCCTACGACTACTACGACTACGACTACTACGACTACGACTACTACGACTACGACTACTACGACTACGACTACTACGACTACGACTACTACGACTACGACTACTACTACTACTACTACCACCACTACGACTACTACGACTACGACTACTACTACGACTACCACGACGACTACCACGACGACTACGACTACGACTACCACTACGACTACCACGACGACTACCACGACGACTACGACTACGACTACCACTACGACTACCACTACGACTACCACTACGACTACGACTACCACTACGACTACGACTACCACTACGACTACCACTACGACTACCACTACCACTACGACTACCACTACGACTACCACTACGACTACGACTACCACTACGACTACCACTACGACTACGACTACGACTACCACTACGACTCTACGACTACCACTACGACTCTACGACTACCACTACGACTCCTACGACTACTACGACTACGACGACTCCTACGACTACTACGACTACTACGACTACTACGACTACTACGACTACTACGACTACCACTACCACGACTACCACGACTACCACTACCACGACTACCACGACTACCACTACCACGACTACCACGACTACCACGACTACCACTACCACGACTACCACGACTACGACTACCACGACTACCACTACCACGACTACCACTACCACAACTACCACTACCACGACTACCACGACTACCACTACCACGACCACCACTACCACTACCACGACCACCACTACTACTACCACGACCACCACTACTACTACCACGACCACCACTACTACGACTACGACCACCACTACTACGACTACGACCACGACGACGACGACCACGACGACTACGACCACCACGACTACGACCACTACTACTACGACCACTACTACGACGACTACGACTACGACGACTACGACGACTACGACGACGACGACTAAGACGACTACGACGACGACGACGACTACTACTACTACTACTACTAGTAAATTAATATTTGGTAAGCTAATGAAATTAAATTAATATTTTGTTAATTTAATTTTGGATCGAATTTAAGAGACCACAAAAATGCATAACTTGATGTTATTGATGATAACAGTCATGTTATTGATGATTGACGATGATGACTAATATTATGTTAATGATTGATTTATGTTGATGATGATGACTGTTGATGTTGATGTTAATGCATGATATATTAATTACATCATTAAGAACGTTAAGATTAATATTCATGTATTGTTTATGATGTTTATGTTTTGCTACATGCTATGGATAGGGTGTTTTGTTAACTTTGTCTATTAGAGTCGTACCCACATGGGTGTCCCTCGGGATCACCACCTTTTTATGACTGTGTAGTTCGATGTGACTGTGTAGTTCGATGGGGTCACCAGTCCATATGACAAAGATATGATTACGAGTAATTCAACGGGGTCACTCACCGCCTGATTGTCTTAGTGTTTCCTTCGGGTACACTAAAGACCAGTTTGTCTTAGGTGTTCCTTTGGGTTCACCGAAAACCAGAGATGTTCCTACGAGATTATAGATTGCACGTGTTCGGGAACGTGCCAGTTCAGGGGTACTTCTTTACAGGACTCTAATGAGAAGATATGTTTATACTAGATCACTCTTTCTATGTTTAATATTTTAGGCAAAAGGTAAAGGTAGAGGAAAGTTGGCGAGCGACAGAGAAGGATCCATGGCATGCCTTATGGGGACTCAGTTTTGCTTTCGCGTTTATGTATCACTGTTTCAGTATTTTGTTTTTAATGAAAAATTAGTCTTTCTCTTTTCAAAAAAGTGACTTTTGTTATTGTTTCTTTTTAGTAATGACCTCAGCTTAGTATAAAGAGTTGGGTTGTTACAGTTGGTATCAGAGCGTCAGCTTTTAGGTTCTGTAGACTAACTTACAATGTGAGTATTTGATTTTGTCCCTATGGCTATTACGGTCCTTTGTTACTCGCCAGGTATGTATTTTATGATACATGATTATGAATATGCACATGACCTTGTCTGTATTAAACTAGAACTACATGAATGTTATGATTTAATGGTGATGGATTTGGTGGTGAAATTTAAGAAAAATGTTGCTACGTAGAGGTGCTCAAAGGGGTGGTTAAGTAGGCAAAAGAGTAGGACGTGATCAGCATGATGAACTGTTTTGTGGCTAAATATCTAAGAAATAAGTTATGTTGGTGGTTTTAAAGGGAACTAAATGCATGGTTAAGTTAAAGTATATCAAGCACATTGAATTGTGTTTAGAATTGAGATACTGGAGAAGGAACAAAGCAAACTTTAGTGCATAGTTATTTTGGTGAGACTTTGAGAAATTATTTTGAGTTTACCATGAAGAATAAGTTACAACTAGTTTAAAGTATAAGTGATGAAATAACGAACTTCTTTAGAATAAACTAGCTAAGTTGATGTCATTAAAGAAAGCCAATAGTTGGACATGAGTTTGGATTAGATCAAGGAAACAAAAGTAATATTTTGTCAAGAGAAGTGAAACATTGCACAACATGAGAGTTGCACTTAGGAAAATTTTATGGTAGAATTACCAAGTTGACAATTAATATTATAAATGATATCGTTGGTGAAAACCATGTTACTGAGGATAACTTTGAAGACAATAGTCTTGAAGAACAATTCCAAAATCTTACTCTTCAAAAAATAACAATTCAAAGATATCCATAATTAAGACATTATTATTCTCGGCCCTCATTCCTAGATATGCAATATGAAGAAAGAAAGCAATTAACTCAAGCTCAATATACAAGAAACGACATTTATGAATGGAACATAGATGATATAACTGAACATCAAATTCTAAATCTAATGCATAAAATGACCTTAGCAGCTACTGTTTATAAGATACATAAAAATTCAGACCAACAAATTGGCCAGATCCTCATCTCTGGATTTACTGGAAATTTAAAAGGATGGTGGGATAATTGTGTACCCTCGAGTGACAAAACACAGATTTTAACCGCCATTAAGATTGAACAAAATTTACCTGTATAAACCAAATACAAGATGCTGTAGCAACTCTAATTTACACCATTACAAAAAACTTTATAGGAGAACCCGTTCAATTCCAGGAAAAAAGTTCTGAAATCCTTTCAAACCTTACCTGCTCAAAACTCCAAAATTTTAGAAGGTACAAAGATGTGTTTTTAAGCAAAGTCTTTACTCGAACGTATTTTAATAATCAGTATTGGAAAGAAAATTCCTTTTAGGATTACCAAAATTATTTGCAGAAAAGGTACGCCAAAATATTAGACAAACCTTTCAAGGAACAATCCATTTGATAATTTAACTTATGAGGAACTCATTAACTTTATCAATAATGAAGGACTAGCCTTATGTACGGATCTCAAATTAAAAGCAAAAATAAAAAATGATTTCCAAAAACAACGCCAAGAGCTTGGATCCTTCTATGCCCAATATGATTATGAAAAACTACAAGCTCTTTCGGCACGAAAACAACCCAAAAAATACAAAAGAAAAGTTTTTCAAAAGCCTTATAGGACTCTTGGAAATTATCAAAACAACCAAAATAAACCAAATTACAGATCGAAACCAAAAAGAAAATATAAAAATAATAACAAGACTAATAAGAAAAGAGAAGAAGTTACCTATTACAAGTGTAGACAAAAAGGGCATATAGCCCCCAATTGCCCAATGAAAGAAAAAATTAATAATCTAGAAATAGAAGAAGATTTAAAGATTCAATGGTTGAGTTTATTAAATCCTTCAGACCCTTCGTCATCCTCCAATAATAATGAAGAATCTTCTTATGACCAAATTTTTGAAATTCAAGAAATTCCGATAATATCGATTCCGAGAAATCATCACCAAGAGCCCAAACAACAAAGTATTCAACATTATAACCTTAAAGATATATTTTCTCGTTGGAACCCAAAACAAAACTAATAACCATTCCAGATCTCCAAAGAGAAATAAATATTATCAAGGAAAAATTTTCTAATATTAAAAAAGAAAATTCTCAAATAAAATTTGAACTTTTATCCCTCAAAACTCAACAAATTATCGACCAACCTTCAACTTTGGAGGACCATACCAAAATTATTCCTCGGGATTCTTTTATCAATCTTATTAACAAGGTTCAATTATAAAAATAGTATTCGGTCATTAACCTTGTTATCGATAAAGAATATCAAGTGACTTCAAAAGTTCTGATTGATTCTGGAGCTTATCAGAACTGTGTACGAGAAGGATTAATACCTACTAAATACTTTGAAAAAACCTCTAAAAAATTACATGGTACTGAAGGCCATATCTTAAAGATTCGCTATAAACTTTCAAATACGCACATCTGTAATCAAGGTTATTGTTTCAAAAATACGTTTATTTTAGTCAAAGACTTAGAAGAAGAAATAATTTTAGGAACCCCATTCCTTTCTCACCTATATCCTTTCTTAGTAAATCAAAAGGGAATAGTCTCAAAGATCCTAGATCAAGAAATTATTTTTAAATTTATAAACCCTATATCTACTAAAACAATACATTCTATTCAAAGCTCTTCAATCTATAAAACTATTAATTCTATCCATAGAAAGACAAGACAAATACAATTTTTAAAGGAATAAATAAGTCATAAAAGAATTGAAGAATTAAATGATCCTTATATTCAAAATCAAATTAATCAATTCAAGGAATTAATCGAAAAAGATATTTGTGCCTCTATTCTGAATGCTTTTTTGGGAACAAAAACAACACATTGTTAGCTTACCTTATATAAAAAATTTTCATGAATAAAAAATTCCTACTAAAGCCAGCCCTATACAAATGAATGTTGAATTATCAAAACACTGCCATAAAGAAATTCAAGAACTTTTAGAAAAAGGACTTATACGACCAAGTAAATCATCTTGGAGTTACGCTGCTTTCTATGTTAATAATCGAGCAGAAATTGAAAGAGGAATACCTCATCTTATAATTAACTATTAGCCTTTAAATTCTGTATTAGAATGGATTCGTTATCCTATACCAAATAAAAAAGACTTAATAAACCGAATATAAATGTCCTAGTCTTTTCAAAATTCGATATGAAATTTGGATTTTGGCAAATCCAAATTAATGAGAAAGACAAGTATAAAACAACATTTAATGTTACATTTGGACAATATGAATGGAATGTAACGCCATTTGGATTAAAAAATGCTCCTTATGAATCTCAAAATATAATGAATGATATTTTTAATCCATATCAAGAATTTACAATTGTTCATGGATGATGTTTTAATATTTTCTCAATCCATGGAACAACATTTTAAACATTAAGAATTTTTCATAAAATAATTAAAATGGTTTAGTCGTCTCTCTACCCAAAATAAAACTATTCTAGCAAAAAATTAGATTTTTAGGTTGTGACATCTTCCAAGGAAAAATAAAACCAATACAAAGATCAATCGAGTTTGCTAACAAATTTCCTGATGAAATCACTAATAAAAATCAACTACAAAGATTTTTAGGATGTTTAAATTATATATCAGATTCCATTCCAAATTTAAGACAAACTTGTGAATGTTTATATCGACTTAGGAAAATTCCTCCTCCATGGACTCCTGAGCATACATACATCATTAAAACCATTAAAAGCCTTGTCAAGAGTCTTCCTTGTCTATCTATTGTCAATCCACATGCATCACCCTTTGTAAAAACAGAAGCATCAGACGTAAGATATCATTCAGGTATCTGGCTAGGAGCTCAGAAAAATTATTCAACCATCAAAAAAGAAATTTTTATCAATTGTTTTATGTACAAACAAATTTCAAAGTGATTTAATAAACAAAAACTTTTTAATACATGTTGATTGCAAAGCTGGAATAGATGTTTTACAAAAGAATGTTAAAAGTTTAGTTTCTCAACAAATCTTTGTTAGATGGCAAGCAACACTTTCTTGCTTTGATTTCAAAATAGAGGCTATAAAAGGAAGCACTAACTCCCTACTTGATTATCTCACTAGAAAGTTCCTACAAGGCAAGAGTGAGAAAGAGAGTGACAAAGAAAAAGAAAGAGAGAAATGAACACAACAAAGAAAGAAGAAAAGAAAGAAAAGACAAAGCATGAACAAAAGCAACAATCTACACTTCCTCAAACGAAAGCCTCCTACTCACAAGTATATCAATTTACTCCAGCAGAACCCTCACACTCAATGGAGGATCCAAAGGGAAAAAACCCCTAACAAATACCATTCAACAAATTTCAACTTTTGGGATTTTCTATCCCTTTAGGGCCTTCTGCCCTAATTATCAACCCTTCTCCAATGAAACTTTTAGGATCTTCCATCCCTTCATGGCCTTCTGTTGTAATACTCAATCCTCCTACAATAAAAATCGAGGATTCATCTACTCCTCCTTCTACATATGCTAAACCATTACCAAGCAACTAAACTCTCAAAATTCTGAAATAAACCCATATAAAACAATGCACCAACATACTTTGTCTTATCGTAATAAAACTCAAACTTCTTTCATTACAATCTTAGAACCTGAATATTTAGCAAAATATGTATCAGAAATAGTCCAAAAAAAATTCCATTTCATTCCAAACCATCCTAAAAAAACTCGTTTGTTTTATGAATATATTTTGGTGGGAACTGACACCATTTAAATAACTCACACTAGAAATAAAGAAGACCCTGCTAAAATTATTGCTTTTCCGAAAATCAAGATTTTACGAGTCCTGTCTCCAAAAAAATGGAATCAAAGTATTTACACTGAAAAAAGATTTTCACACCAATTTCTCCCTCAAACCTATTCCTACATTGACTATCAGCAAGCCTGGTACAATGTATTTTGGCTAAATAATTTTAATCATTTCTGATTCATTATATTTGAAAAAACTTGCTTTCAAAATTTTCCATTATGGTTTAATGATTGGTGGGATATCTTTGGCCTAAATGAGGCTATCCTACCATATCCAATTTTAGAAAGTTTCAAATTCTTCTCTCACAATATTTTCCTAAACTCTTTTTAGATCAAATCCTACGTTTTTCAAACTATTTTCATATCGCTTGGATCTTCTGTTGGAATTACTCTATCACAGAGACCAATGACATCTCTCGCCTATTTCGCACATATCGAATTAAATGGTGAGAGAAATTCAATATAGCAGTTGCCGCAAAGAATGTGGTGGAAAAATGATTTTCAATATATCCTCACAATATGAAGCTAGATCTGCAAAAGAGCCAACAATTTTTAGCTTAAAAATCAAAGTTAATGGCCACCATAGCCCAAGCTACAAATGGAGATGAACTCAACACTGTTATTCAACAAATTTCTTCCTTATCTGTAACAAGTCAAAAAGAAAGCACTTCCAATATTCAAGAAGAAGAAAATCAAGATGATTTTGCCATTTTTTTTAATCATATCAACACCCAGACAAAACCAGCCGATCAAAATCAGTAGAAGACACAGCTGAAGTCATATCGAGAACGTGTCCTTCAAATTCCAATACGTGTCAACTAATCCTGTAAAATACAAAGCGTGTCATTTTACTTTCGAAGTATGAGTTGACGTGTCATGTATAAAGTCTGTATGTGTCATAGAGTCTCTATGTGTCATGTAAAATAAAGTCTCTACGGTCTATATGTGTCATGTAAAATAAAGTAAATAAGACAAACTCCCCACTCCCATCATGTGTATAAAAGGGAGCCTAGAAGAATGAGGGAAATATCTTTTAGCATATCCTTCGAGTTTTGTTTAAGAGAGAAAAAAGAACTTGTACTGTGATATTTTTAATAAAAGTTCTCAAATTCTTCATATCTACCTCGTTGTTCCAATCCTCTATTTTGATTCAAGTAAGTGTTTAAATACTTTATTGTTATTGTTGTTGTTGGATCAAGCCCATGGGTGACAATAAGTTACCTTCAAATTGTACAAAAAATATTGTCTGCAAAGAAATCCTTTTTTGATATATGTAAGTCTTACATTTAAATTATCTTATATTTTAATCTAATTGTTGTAACTTCTTCCCCATATACATCTAATTCTATTATATTTTAAATTTCATACATTTAAATTTAGCACAACATAAACATATACATGCAATGTTTACTATAATCTAAAGCTACACTTTATACGAATTGAATGTAATTATTTGTAACGCCCCAAAATTTTGAGGTAATTTCTTAACACTTTTATTCTAAATTTTGAAGATTTTATTTTGTTGGATGTTATATTATTTGGGTTGGTGAGAAAAAGGAAAAGAAAAGGAAAAGGAAACTATTTTGGGTGATAATATAAAATAATAATGAAATAAAATAAAATAAAATAATTATATTATTATTATTATTTCATTTAAAATAAAACCTAAATTCTTCTTCTTCTTCCTCACTCCAGCCGCGCCCCTAGACTTTTAGCTTCTTCTTCTCCTCCCTGTCAAACCGCCAGCGCCTACACCTTTGTTTCCAAGCTCCTCATTCCGAAGCCACCGTCGTCGCCAAGGCTCTTCTCCTCGTTCGATCGTGTTTGCCCAAGCCCAGTCGCTGTCGTTACCATCTCTTTGTACGCGCAAGCTGCCCAGTCGCTGTCCTCTTCTGAGCGTTTAGTTCGTTGGCAGCCGTCTTTCTTCCCGTGCTTGTCTCCGTCGTTGAAGCCTATTGATTGCGTCGTCGGCCTTTCCCGCATGTCGTCCGACGAAACCTAGCCACGTCGCCGCTCTTCTTCCAGCCGTGCACCTAACTTGAGCCGATTTTCTGTCTTCTACAGCCGCGTGTACTAAGCTGCCTCCCAAGCCAAGCCACCGCGAGCCCTTCTCCTTGCACCCACTTGAGCCAGCGTTTGGTAAGGGAGAAATTGTGAAATTATGTAGTGTTTTCCTTAGCCGATTTCATTTTTATTGTCGAAATAAGTTGTTGGATTAATCGGGCTCATTACCTTGGATTTTCTTCAAGGTTTGGAAGTCGATTTCTTGGAATCTACGGCGACATTATGTAGAGCTTGTTTCTCCAAGTTGCTTGGGTAAGTTGTGAAGTTTGTAAATTGAGAAGTTTGGTTGGGCAACTTGCTCATTTTAGTATTTAAACTCCTTATGTTATGTTTAGGTTGGTTCGTTGGATCCTAGTTGATTAAGGAACGTAGCTAAATTTCGAGGTAAGGGATTTCCTACTATTGGACTCAAATTTGAGATCTAAATGTAGTAAGCGATGCAAATTTATATTATAGAGATTATATTAAATTGATGGTTGTGTGCATATAAAAAGTAGCAACGATATTCCTCTTGATTGGTTTTGGGATGACATGACTGCTAAGCGTAGTTTCGTTTTCTTCATTGATGGGTCATGCTGTTGACTGATTATAGATGATGAGGGATTTGACTGCTATTTGTAACTTAGAGAAATGGTTAGGTTGTGCTGTGAATTGTGTTGGGTTATCTGAATGCTCTGTGTAGTTTTTGCATGTTGTTGATCAACGGTTTTATGTCATAAAACTCGTAGATAGTAAATATATAATCAATTGACCGTTATTAATAAAGTGTTTTATCATTATAATTTTAATAACTGTTATTGATTATATTATTAGTTTTATCTTAATAACCTAAATCCAATAAACTAACATCCTAAGCTGTTTGATGAGTCTTGAACAGTATGTAGAGACATACGAGGATCAATGTTCAAGATCAGCTTAAAGGGTCTATAGTATAGGGTTAAGGGTGGATACCTTATCCTGTTAACACTATGGATATGGCTCACTTTGTATTTGATACAAACACATTGATCTAATGCGTTCATGTATGCGACATGCAAGTGAGGGTATCCTATGCAATGAGTTTGCATAAGACTGGACCACGAAATAGTAATCACTAGATGTAACTCCGTTAACTAGTTGGATTTTTATTTCATTAGGATGACCTAGGTGACTTAGTCTTAATCCTGAGTGTATTATGAACTCCTGTTTGTGAAGGATTGTCCTTTGATTTGTACGGGTGAGAGTGGCCAAATTGTCGACTCAATATGCTTATCATTTTGGAGACAAGACCGAGTAGGGAGCTGGAAACATAATCACATAAAATGGAATTCACTCATTCCCACCTTTAGGGTAAGTAGATAAGTGTTCCCTTAAATGGTGTCTCTGGGACTTGAACAAAGGGTCCTACCCTCTCTATGACACGAGAGGGGTTTCTGTTTAGTGGTTGGACCATAAACAGGTTGTTCATTAGAGGAGCATTGGTATTTAAGGACTAGAAGTAACCCAGGGGTAAAACGGTAATTTGACCCAGTTGGTGTTACGAACACTTATGAAGGACTAACTTACTGGTGTTGGTCTATATCCGTGGACACAAAAATATATCTACAGTGAAAAGAGTTCAGCTGTGAGTCTTTAGTGGAGTGTACACACAGTTAACAAATATTGATTAATGTGGTTAATGAGTTTAGCTAATTAATCTCATATCGTTGTAGCTTCTGATCTGTGGATCCATTAGATCCCCTTCCTAGCTCATAAAGAGTAATGAGATTTATTTATATTTGTTGTAATTTGAAATGTTAAAATTTACTTTTGGAATTAATATAATGTATATTGATACATCATAATATAAAGTTTATATTTTAATTAGACTTTATTATATAAATTTAATTTTGGATATTATTCAAAATTAAATTACGAGAGAATAAAATATTTGAATGAGTTCACATATTAGTTTAATGTGAATTAGATTCATATTGAAACTATAGATTAAAATTTAATGTGTATGTGATACATATTAAAACTATAGGTTATGAGAGAAATTTATATTTGAATATGATTCAAAATTTGGATTAAATTAAATATAAGATATTTAATTTAGAAATTAATTAATTGGAGAGTTAATTAATAATTTAGTATAATTTCGTTTAATTAAATTTGATTTAATTAAATTAATTAAATTAAAACTATAGGTTATGCGAGAGATATTCATTTAAATATGATTTAAATGAAATATTAATTAAATATGATTTAATTAATTAATTGATTGATTTAATATATATTAATTTATTGTTTATTTATTAAATTAATAAGCAACGTGGGTGGTTTTCCCACGTTCCCATTTATTCTCTCTAACTTCCAAGAAGAGGGAATTATTGGTGTAACAAAAACACAGAAGGCGTTCTGTGATTTTTTGTAGAAAAAAGGATCATCGCATTCTCTCAACTTTTTCTCTCTAAAAAAATTCTCTCAATCCAATTTGGTTCCCACAAACCATCTCAATCAGAGAATAGGAAGGTTTCCAATGGTAGTGCCCAAGTTGGCGTTTGGTAGATTCAGAGTCGTCAATGAGAGTAAGTTCTTCTTCTCTGTATTTTCTTCAAAGCATGTTTAACCATAAAAATTAGTTTTGTAATTTTTGCCAATGTATTGGTATTTTTAAGGTTCCAATTAAAATTGGGTCTTTGTAATTCTTCCGCTGTAAAGGGTTTTCATCCCTTCAGTTGAGTTGTGTCGTTGATGGACTAAGGGTTCAGGGCAGTTATGTGTAGGTTGTATATTTACTATTGGAGTGTGCTACAGACTAAATTTAGACATTATGCATATTATAGACCACTTGTAGTTGCATTATTGTTTGGGCTGGGACGATGTGACCGTCAGGTGTGACTACTTAATGATGAGTTGATTGAATGACTAACCTAGACTGTCTGACCGATTATGCCTAGAGCCAGGATTGTTGATTGAGTTATATCGTGATGTGACTGTTGTAGACTGTTGAGACTGAAATGAGGGAATAACTATTAGCTTTATCTATAGGGTAGTGTACTCTGCAGGCACAGTGTCCTACGGGATCACCCCATGTTGTGTATCCTTCGGGAGCACTAGACTGATATGTGTATCCTTCGGAAGCCCCAGACTGATATGTGGATCTGACGGGATCACTAGACTGATATGTGGATCCAACGAAACTACTAGACTGATATGTTTATTCCACGGGATCACGAGACTGTTATGTTGCAGGGTACCCCTTAATAGGAAGCTAACCATTGTTTTCCTTAGTGGGACTAGTAGTGGGTCCCTTATTGGGTATATTTTTGTACTCACCCATTTTTGCTTAATTTTTTCAGGTAAGGGTAACGTGCGAGGTAGACCGGCGAGAGGCAAGAATGATTCATGAATGTCATATGGGAATGCCGAGTTTCATTGCTTCTGCTAAATGTCTTTGTTATTCTTGTTTTGAGGATTTTAAATTTAAGTTTTGGTTAGGACATTTATTCATTTGTTTCGTTTGAAATTTTGTAGTCTATATTTTGAAACTTTTGAAATTTATTTGAATTAGAGCCCGAACACGATTTTATTATACCTTGAGTTTTAATGAATTTTGAACAGGGTCTTTATTGAGTTTTATGATTGAATGTCATGTCTTAATAGTAAGTAATGACCTCAGCTTAGACTGAAAAGTTGAGTCATTACATCATTTCAATTTAATTACTAGTCTATAAAAGAGGAGGATGTTGGAAAAACATTTTAGGACAACTTTAACCTTTAACTTTTTTCAAAATTTCATCTATACCTTTACGAATTGAATGTAATTATTTCAATTTAATTAAAATTCTATTTTATTTATTATCGATAAATTAAATAATGGTTGTTACAAATTTATTTACTACCCAACATTCAATGTAATAAATTAAATAACAGTGTTATAAATTTACTTATAACTCATTAATATTAAAATAAAACTTACATATTCATCTTTTAAAATTCTATCGAAATATATATGTATATATATTTGAAAGTTTAACATGCTTTTGGAGTGTACAAGCTCTTAAACTAATTGAGAAAATGGAAATATAAGTAGATTTTCGTCATTTGAAGGGTTTTTATATTATATATTTATTTTATATATATATATAACTTGAAGGTTGATTTTTCATAGCAAGGTGAACTTTGGTAGAACTCTCATCGCTTACCAAATGATGGATTTTGACAACTAATTAGGCAAAATCAGTTATTGAAGTTTCAAAAGTCTGGCATCTGAGCAACATTTCTCTTTATTTTGGAGTCGAGTTAATATTATCTTTTTGTGGCTTGTGAATTATGTATTGATTAATTGTGAATCATAATTTTATTTCTTTCTATGATTTTGTGAGTTTTTTTTTTTAATGAGAAGTACTGAAGATGAAGGAGAGATAATGTTATGAATATGTCAATGTATGGTATGACAAACAAGAGAGGTAAATGTGAAAAGAATTTGGAGAATATCGTATGATCAAACTTTTTAAAACATATTAGTTTCATTTACAAAATTGTCCTCAAATATTAACCTTTATTAAAATCACTGCATTGGAACTTTAATAACTAAATTTCTTTATATATATTTTGTAATTATTATGATATAATAAACAATTTTCCTTTAATTAAAATAATATTTTAGTAGTAGTAGTTTGGAGTTGGTTTAATTAAAATAATTTTATTATGATTTAGCCAATGTAGTTTGGAGTTTGAAGTTATTATTGCCCCTAAATAATTTCATCCAACATTTACTCACATATATATATATATATATTTCTAAATATGATAACAATTTTTTTAAAAAAACCAGTAATAACTTTCAATAAAAATAAAATTTAAGATTTATTAAAATTACATGAACTAAAATTAAAAAAATGGAAACTGCAACCTCACTTTTTATATGTTCTAAAATATTAAAATAGTTTTTAGAATTTATATGGAAAAAGGAAAAAGAAATATCAACCCAAAGTAATCTTCTTGGCTTTTAACATGTTTTCACAATTTTTTTTTTTTATAAATAACAAAGAGATGAACTAAACCCTAAAAAGTTATAAAAGACAATGTAATTTGAGTTAAATATTAATATTTTAAATTTTTGTATCTCTAAAAAAATATCTCAAAAATATAATTTTATTTAAAAATAAATGTTAAACAACAAAAGAAAGAAAAATTAATGCAAATGATAAAAATGTTAAAAGGATTTACAAAATATAGTAAAATTTCAATATTTTGTAAATATTTTGATTCATTTTGCTATTTTAGAAAATACCAAAATATATAAATATTGAAATCATAAATAGAGAACAAATTTTGAAAATTTTGACAAACCATTTTTTTTTAAAAAAAGATACAATGGGTTAGCAGGTGCACTCGAGCATCTACACTAGGTGGACACCCCCTTAGCTCCCTCATCATCCCTGCTTCTTTAATCATAGTAAGAATTACAATAGGAAGCAAGGGAGAGATACCGAATACAAAACAAATCAATGGGCTAGCACCCTCATTATCCCCGCTTCATTAATCATAGGAAGAATTACAATAGAAAACAAGGGAGAGATACCGAATACAAAACAAATCAATGAGCTAGAGGAAAGCCCCACGAAAAGAGCAAGAGCTAAAAAGCACTAAGGTTGATAGCAATAGAGCTAGCACACTAATTTGAAAATAAAGACAAACCATTTAAATTAAATTTTAAAGTACTTTTGGCAATATCTAACTATATTATTTGAATCTTCTTTTACCGTATATATACACATTTTAATCCCTAAAAAAATTGGCTAGAATTGAATTTTAAAAAATGGACAACTATGTTAATAAATAAGCATAATGTTTTGAAACACAACTCAAAAATTGAAATGTCT
The DNA here is from genome assembly GCF_025177605.1 of Cucumis melo. Lineage (NCBI taxonomy): Eukaryota > Viridiplantae > Streptophyta > Magnoliopsida > Cucurbitales > Cucurbitaceae > Cucumis > Cucumis melo. Next base: position 21,123,214 of record NC_066858.1, on the reverse strand, counting down.
ATAATCATTTTATAAGAATTTGGTCTAATACATCCACTGAAACTAAAGAAACAAAACAAAATATCTTAGATAGATAAATTGCTTTCCTCTCAATGGAAAAACATATAAATGTCAAACATTTATTGTAACTTATAAAATGGGTATTTTAATTCAATTGTAACTAAAAAATTGAAATGTAAGCCAACATTTTATTCTGCAATATATATATATTAATGTACTAAGATTAACAAATTTACAAACTCCACGAAATTTTATTTCATTGACCAAAATTTTATAAGAACGAAAAAGTTTGTATAAAAACATTGTTTACACAAGATTTTTGGAGAAATTTGGTTCATGGACTTGAATTTGTGTTGATGTTGTATTTATGTTGATTTGATATGATGTGGTTTGATCTCTAAAATTTGATATTTTGATTCTCTCTCGACTAGATGCTTACGCTTGATTTGAGAAAGTAGAGCACGTGATGTTCTAGAAGTTGGAGTATTGGAAGAAAGCTTGTATCTTCAATCTTCGAGGGCGGTCGACTCAAGAGTTGGGAGTCTTCTAGCTCTTGGGAGAATTCTCTTTAGACCTTCTAGAGTCAATAATTTCCAACCCGACAAATGAAGAGAACTTCTTTATCTATAGATTTCTCTGGTGGGCTTTTATGGATTTGGACCTAGTTGGTCCATAGATCATACCCATGGACTCAAATTTTAGTCATATTTAGCCTTTGGACTAAATTAAAGGGTTGAGTGGGGATATAACATTGGGCTCTAAATTAATTAAGGATATAGCAAAAGTTTAAAAAAATTTGCAAATATGGCAAATTTTAACAACAATGACAAAAATGCCCCTATAGATACACATTAAGCTTCTACCGCTTCGTATTCTGATTTCAAGCAGACTTCTTCACGTTTTCCTTCCATTTTATACTTTCTTCTCCTTTCTTTGTATGGTTTTCTAATGCCGGTACTGGTGCCTTCTGCTGCGCTACGTTCTCCACTACATCTTACAGACTTCTTTGCTTTGCGTTATTCACTGCGCTACGTTCTCCACTTTGCTACGTTCTCTACTCCACCTGTACAATTGTAAGTTATTTGCTTTTTGTTTGAAATAGCTATTTTTGTAAGGTATCTTTGTTTTCGTTTGGTTGTAACCTGTTTGAAGTAGATTTTCTTCTTTTTCTATTTGTTTGAAATTGATTCCTTCATTTTCTGTTTGGTTGTGCTTTGCTTTTCAATTTGTGTTTCTATCAGTGATGTGTTTCTATCACTGATTGATAGATTTAGAGGATGTTTAACTTGTTTATGTTGGAATGTTTAACTTGTTTGTTTGGCATGCTGATCTATTTTAGGTTTGTGTGTTAGTGTATAGGGTTAGGGTCTATCAATGATATATTTGTATCACTGATAGTTGTAGGGCTATTTTAGACCTAACATTATTAGACTAATTTTTACTAACATTTATCCATTTACTCACTAAAATGTCATTTATATGCAGAATATGAAACTTCACCCCGATACAAGTCAAATGCCACTGAAATCACTTAAATCGAAGTTATAACGAAGAAGAACGGTAAAAAACAAGTTCAAGGGCAAAATTGGGAAATTGGAAAAGATCGGACGAACCAGATCGCACCATGTGGCATCTCCAGATCACGCCGCGCGTCGCCTCAAAGTCGCGTGTTCGAACCCCATGCGCGCCCCTATTTTTCCTTTCATTTTTTCGCACGATCCGAAAACTCGATTCGGCAACCTGATCCATGAACCGGTTCGCGACCGGTGCCTAGTCCGCCACGTGTCGAGCCCTCGTCCACGCGTGCCTCTCCCCTGTCGTGGGTTTGAATCTCTGCAGCCGCATTTCTTTTTTTTATTTTTTTTATTTTTCTCTTCAATTGGACCAACCCAAGACCCGACCCAAGCCCATTTGTGACCCAGTTCATCATCTTCCCAAAATTAACTGCAAAATGACAGTTTTTAACCTAGTTCCATTTTTTTCTCCCATTTCCTCTTCTATAAAATCCCTCATACTTTTTTTGGGAGAGACATAAGAAATTTGAATGTAAAAAAAAAAATCCTCTTTCTCATTCAATTATTGTAGCAAAATTCTTGAAACTTTATCAATAAAAGATTACTTTTGTCAAAAAAATGGATTCTTTCCTCAACAACTCTTCAAAAATTTCATCAATCTTCATGGGCTAAGGTAATCTTTTGAGACTTTTTCTCGGGTTAAATTATCATGTTTTCTTTGAGAATTAAATTATTTTCTATATCTTTTCAATTTTTTATTTGATTGCTTCTTTCCCTTTGCAATTTCTTTTGAAATTTCAATAAAATAAATAAGTTTTTCCCATCAATTTTTCATTGAAATTTCTTTACAAACTCTTAAAGTGCTGAACTTGAATTTTGATTGCAATGGTTGGCTATGACGAATTAATTGTTGAGATTGTCTTTAATTTTCTACTAATTGATTCTTGCATAACAAGTTTGAAGTGGACATTAATTTTGCTAAGGTAGTGGCTATCCCCTCCTTAGCAAATCTTGAATAGGATGAATTTTGCCTTAATTTGAACATGCTTTGGTTGCTGAGATTGATCATGTTTCAATAGAGATTTGGTTACTTTCTTTTTGTAAAAATTCCATTCTTGCATATTCAAGAAAAGATTAATTGATCTTCTTTCTTTTTCAATGATAAGAAACATCGTAATTGCCCAAGAAAAAGTCCCTCTACTAAACTTGAAAGAAAAACTTTACTTGAATTACTTGTTGTCACTAATCATCCCTTAATGCTTGTTCTTTACTCGTTAAAAAATTACTTCCACAAACCCCCATTTTTGTGTTTTTAATTTTCTTTTAGATCCTGAAGCTACTAATCGACCTTGTTTGTAAATTTTGAAGTTTTGAATCCTAAGTGCTTTCTAGGGTTCGACACCCTTCTTCCCCATACTACTCTCAATTTCCACAAAGGTAAGAAGGGTTAGAAATATAACTCTGAAAGGTAATTGAGGTAATCCCTAACCCTCATATTTCATCTAGTCTTTCTCTATTCTTGTATTCTTTTATTTTAGACTAGGAATAAATTCTTGTTTTGCATACTTACATCCATAACAACCCATCATTTTGATAACGACTTACCTCAAGAAAAATTACATCTTTTCAAAAATGGCGTCGTTGTCGGGGAGCATGGTGTAGTTTTCAAGACTCTTTAATTTCAAACTTTCTTTTCGAGCTTCTTGATTCTTATATTCATTTTGTAAAAAAAAAAAAGAAAAAAATATATAGGCATAAAGAGATCGTGTAGAATTTTTTGTGTTCTCGCTTCTCCTTTCTTGGATGACCCATTCTTCAAATTTAGAATTTCCTTACTTTGAAGATTTAAATAGGAAGGTTCGTAGAATTAGAAGAGAAAGGAGAGAAGAGAATAACATCCCCAATATTTCTAACCAAGAACCTTTAAAAGGTTTAGAACCTATCTTAGATTCTCCTTTAGATCCAAACCTTGGTAGAGGGAATATGGGTGAAGTTAGAGAAAAGACCCTTAGAGAGCTTGCCGAGCCCAATGAAGACCAAAGACCTCTTTGAATAGTCATACCCCCAACCACTCAACCTTTTGACTTAAAACCGGGACTTATCCATCTTTTGCTCATCTTTAAAGGAAGTTCCAGAGAGGACCTACACAAACATCTTAAGGATTTTCATATGGTTTGTGATTCCATGAGCCCTCATGGAATCTCGGAAGAACAACTAAATTTACGAGCCTTTCCTTTTTTCCTTACGGATGTAGCAAAGAGATGGCTCTACTTCTTAAAACCAGGTTCCATAACCACTTGAGGTAGTCTAAAAAAGAAATTCTTAGAGAAATTTTTCTCCGCCTCTAGAGCAAACAATATTAGGAAAGAAATTTATGGGATAAGACAAACCTTTGGAGAATCCCTCTCGGAATACTGAAAAAGATTTAAAGAGCTTTGTGCTAGCTTTCCTCACCATCATATTTTCGACCCCTCTTTAATTCAATATTTTTACTCCGGTCTTTTGTCTTCCGACAGGAATACGATAGATGTAGCGGCGGGAGGAGCTCTAGTCGACAAGACCCCCACCGAAGCACGGGAGCTCATTTCAAGAATGGTGGAAAATTCTCAAAGCTTTGGGAATAGAGCATCGGAGCTTGACAATTCTCTAACAAAAGAGGTAAGTGAATTAAAATCACAAATGTTAAATATGACTACTCTTCTTACTTCTTTTGTACAAGGTACTCCTCTTAAAGTAACCAAGTGTGGAGTTTGTGGCTTGGTTGGTCATCCAAATGACAAATGTCCTGAGGTGATCGAGGATGTAAACATTGTTCGAAGATATGACCCTTACGGTAATACATACAATTCGGGGTGGAGAGACAACCCAAACTTAAGATGGGGGAATGACAACCAAAAGATACACAAGCACCGCGCACCTCTTCAAACCAAGGTACGAATCTTGAAGGTATTATCAAAGCTTTGGCAACTAACACTCTTTCTTTTCAACAAGAGATGAAACAACAAATGACTCAACTTACTACCGCCATAAGCAAGATGGATGGGAAAGGCAAACGTCCGACTCAATCGGACCATACTAATATAAGTGCCATTTCACTAAGGAGTGGTAAGATTCTTGTTACCCCCACCACCAAAGAGAAAAAGGTAACTTCCAAACCCTTACCTCTTAATAGTAAGAATGAGTCCAAGGAAGAAAAGGTTGAAACAAACCCCTCACCATCTAATTCTAAAAATGATAAATCTCCTCTTAATGATTTTACTCTTTACATACCTAAACCTCCTTTTCCCTCTAGGTTGGCTCCAAAAAAGAAGGAAACACCCAAGGAGGAAGAACTCTTGGAGATGTTTAGAAAGGTGCAAATCAACTTGCCCCTTCTCGATGCAATCCAACAAGTCCCGAGGTATGCAAAGTTTCTAAAGGAGTTGTGTACCAACAAGAGGAAAACAAAAGAAAGAGCAATGGTAAGTCAAAATGTTTCGACTCTTTTAAAGAGTAATATTCCAAACAAATGCAATGACCCCGTTATGTTTTCTCTACCTTGTGTAATAGAAAATAGGCTAATTTCTCATGCAATACTTGACTTAGGAGCATCCATAAATGTCATGTCATACAACATCTTTAAAGATCTAGAACTCAATAATTTGCAAAAAACTAGTGTATGCATACAACTAGCGGATAGATCTTTTATTTCACCATTAGGAATAGTTGAAGATGTCCTTGTGAAAATTGACAAACTAATTTTTCCGGCGGATTTTTACATATTAGAAATGAATGAAGCATGCCTAAAACAATCTCACTCTATTTTATTAGGAAAACCTTTTCTTAAAACTGCAAAAGCCATTGTAAATGTTGATAAAGGTTCCTTGAGTGTAGAGTTTGATAGAGACATTGTCACATTCAATATTTTTGAATCCATGTGATATCCAGATGAATACTTGTCTTTATGTTCATTAGAATTGCATGATGAAGTTGATGAATTGTCAATACATGATGAATTTTTTGAACAAGAAATGGTTAAAAATAGAGATTTGTTAGAACCCAATGTTGACTACGCTTTAGAAAAAAATAATTGTGATAATCTTTTCTTTTCTCCACAGAAACTAGGGATTGAGCTCAAAATTCTCCCACCACACTTGAAATACATATTCTTAGGAAAAAAGAATATGTTTCCCGTAATCATCTCAAGGGAACTAAACCAAAAACAAGAAGAAAGACTTATCGAAGTCTTGAAGAAGAAAAAACAAGCCATTGGTTGGACTCTTGACGACATCAAGGGCATATCTCCCACTTTTTGCATGCACCGTATTATCTTGGAGGAGGGAGCAAAAGACAAAATCCAACCACAAAGTAGGCTTAACCCAACATTGAAGGAAGTTGTCATGAACGAGGTACTAAAGCTAAAAGATGCCGAAATTATCTACCCCGTCCCAGATAGTACATGGGTAGGTCCAATTCATGTGGTCCCAAAGAAGATCGGGATGACCGTTGTAAAGAACGACAAAGGTGAGATGGTTCCGATGCGAATGCAAAATGGTTGGAGAATGTGCATAGATTGCCGGAAACTCAATGAGGTAACAAAAAAGAATCTTTCCCCTTACCTTTTCTTGATCAAATGATAGAACGCTTAACGGGTAGATCATATTTTTGTTTCTTAGATGGATTTTTCGGTTTTTTCCAAATTCCTATAGCATGTGAAGACCAAAAGAAAACAACTTTTACTTGTGATTATGGAACTTATGCATTTAGGTGTATGCCATTTGGTCTTTGTAATGCACCAGGCATATTCCAACGTTGCATGATGAGCATATTTTTTGACTTTATTGAAAAATGCATTGAAGTTTTCATGGATGATTTCACAGTTTATGGTGATAGTTTTGATGCATGTTTAGCCAGTCTAGAATCAATTCTAAATAGATGCATAGAAACTAACCTTGTCTTGAATTATGAAAAGTGTCATTTCATGGTGTCTCATGGTATAGTTTTAGAACATTTAGTGTCTTCAGAAGGAATAGAGGTAGATAAAGCAAAAATTGACATTATACAAAAATTTCCATATCCAACATGTTTAAATGATGTTAGATCCTTCCTTGGTAGTGCTGGCTTTTGTAGATGGTTTATAAAAGATTTTTCTAAAATTGCTTTGCCTCTAACTAATCTCTTGCAAAAAGATGTACCATTTCTGATTGATGACAATTGTAAGAAGACATTTGATGATCTCAAAGGAAGGTTAGTCTCTACCCCTATCCTTCAATCTCCTAATTGGAATTTACCTTTCGAAATAATGTGTGATGCAAGCAACTTAGCATTAGGAGTTGTTTTAGGACAAAGGATAGATTAAAAAATTGCATGCTATATACTATGCATCTAGGACCCTTAACCAAGCACAATCTAACTACACCACAACTGAAAAAGAATTTATTGCTATCGTTTTTGCTTTTGATAAGTTTAAAAGCTACATTATTGGCTCCCCAGTAATTGTTTACATTGATCATGCAGCGGTTAGGTACCTTGTATAAAAAAAAGAATCAAAATCAAGGCTTGTTCGATGGGTTTTACTTTTGCAAGAATTCAACCTAACCATCAAAGATAGAAAAGGAGCCAACAATTCTGTAGCCGACCATTTTAGTCGAATTGTACAAAAGCAAGAAAGTATGCTAATTCGAGAAAACTTCCCTGATGAACATCTCTTCAAACAAATCTTCAAGCACCATGGTACGCCTTTATTGTAAACTTCTTAGTCACGGGTAACTTTCCTTCAGACTTTTCTTTTTCACAAAAAACTAAATTACGTAGTGATGCTAAAAACTATTCTGGGAACCACCATGTCTTTGGAAGTATTGTTCTAACCAAATCATTAGGAAATCTGCTCCCGAGCATGAATATGAATCAATTTTATCATTTTGTCATGATCATGCATGCGGAGGTCACTTTAGTCCTAAAAGAACGGCTAGGAAAATTTTAGATAGTGGATTCTTTTGGAAAATATTATTTACAGATTCTTTTTCATTTTATAAATCATGTGCAAACTGTCAAAGAACCAGATCTCTATCTAGGAGAAATGAAATGCCCCTTCACCCCATTATTACTTGTGAAGTTTTTGATATTTTGGGCATGGATTTTATGGTTCCCTTTTCTTCTTTTTTTGGATATCTTTTACATTTTATTAGCCGTTGATTATGTATCGAAGTGGGTTGAAGCAATCCCCACTAGGACTAATGATTCTTCCGTTGTCTCAAGATTTCTAGTTTTTAACATATTTTCTAGATTTGGCATCCCAAGGGCAATCATTAGCGATCAAGGAACACATTTTTGCAATTGGACCGTTGAAGCTTTGATGAGAAAATATGGTGTTCAACACCGTATTTCCACACCATACCATCCTCAAACGAACGGACAAGTCGAAATTTCTAATCGAGAGATAAAAAATATCCTAGAGAAAACCGTCAACACAAAAAGAAAGGATTGGAGCCTCTGCCTCAACGATGCACTTTAGGCATACCGAACGACCTATAAAACTCCAATGGACACATTTTCGTTCAAGCTTGTGTATGGTAAGCCTTGTCATCTCCCTGTAGAAATAGAACATAAAGCATATTGGGCAATTAGACAATGCAATTTATCTTTCTTAGAAGTCGGTGAGAAAAGATTCCTAGATTTGCTAGAATTAGAAGAATTGAGATTAGAAGCATATGAAAATTCTAGGATTTACAAAGAAAAGACTAATCTTTTGCATGATAAAAAAATCCTAAGAAAAGAATTTGAAATAGGGCAAAAAGTTCTTTTATATAATTCTTCTATTAAACTCATGCCCGAAAAGTTAAAATCTAAATGGCTTGGTCCTTTTGTTGTGATTGATTTCTCTACTTTTGGTGTAGTTTCCATAAAAAGTCTTGACACAGGAAAATTTTTCAAATTGAATGGGCATAGACTGAAAATATTCCATGAAGGGCAATCCGTACAACAATGTTCTATAGAAACACTTTCTCTCCCCCTTTACACATAAAGCCAAAGCACGGTCGAGCAACTGACCTGAAAAATTTTTGTGCTTCCTGAAAGCAGCCAGACGTCAAGATTTTATCGCTTCTTGGAAGAAGCCAGACGTCAAGATTTTATCGCTTCTCGTCTTTACTTTTCTTTAATTTCCGTCTTTTTAGTTTTTCCTAGATTATTTTTGCATTGAATAAAATTGAGAGAAATTCCCTTTTTTAATATGTAGGGTAATTTCACTTGAAGAAATCAAAGAATCATAAAAGGAAGCAACCACTTCGCTTTGAAGCAAGCTTTAAAATCAAAGTCCTCAAATCCAGGGGAGTTTTCTGTTCCTCGGTATTTTCATACACTTTTTACATAAATATGCTTTGAGGACAAAGCAAAGTTTTTAAGTTGGGGGTGGGTACTAGTTAAACTAGGTTGCTATTTTTTTTTCTTCTTTTAAGCATTTACATGACTTGGGTAGATTAAAATTGACCAATTTTTTTTTTTTTAGTATTATTCTGAATGCATGAATGAAATGAATGTTGTTTGCTTGAATGAATGCTTGCAAAAGAAAATGCATGGATGTTAACTTTTTTGCAAAGTTTCTTATGATGATTGCCTATGATACACCTCTCTTAGCAATTTTTGTTTTCATTTTAAATAGGATAAAGAACCATTTATGAAATTGAGGTTAATTTTTAAACTTTTCATCTCTTTGACTCATGAATTAGAAAAAACCCCTTTGTCGAGCCATGACGAACCTAGAAGTCTTTAGAAAAGGATAGAATGCTTAAATTCGCTTGTTGTAACCTCGAAAGAACGGTCAATCATAGAACCTAATAGATTACATCCAAAATTAGAGTTAGCCAAGCCGGAGCTAAGCAAAAAGCTTACTACCAAAAATAGAATCCCTAAAAAAAAAAGGTATCAAAATGCATACTTTTAGCAAAATACTTTTATTAAAAAAAAAAAAAAGAGTACGATTAAGTCGAACGTTAGGATTTTTTCCGTGATCAGTTAGGATTACCTGATGTTAGTGAGGTACGAATCCCTACGGAAAAAGCCTATCCTTTGCCTTAGTAAAACCCATACGATTCTATCTTAGAATGTTCTAGCTAGTTTAAATGTTTTGACCGAGGATCGAGTTTGAGGAGGGATCCTTCCCGCTTTAGAGTAAAGGGAAAACAAGCCTAGGACATTTTTTAATTCTTTCGAAGCATGTCTAGTAAGTCGAAATAGCAAGACTCAGATGTTTTATCCGATTTCAATAAATAAACTTTATTAAAAAGCAACCTCAAATTGACTACTTGCTTCTCTTGAATATTTAATTCATAATAAAAAATTACTTTTTTGAACTTTTAAGGCATGAGTAACATCCTTTGCATATTTGTTTGAAAACACCGTCAAAATTTTTGCATGATTGTTTGAGTTTAATTCTTGCAAAATAATGTGTGAATCCCTTGCATGATGAATGACTGAATGTTAACACATTTTTAATTTTCTTGCTCGGGACGAACAAGTCTTAAGTTGGGGGTATTTTAGGGCTATTTTAGACCTAACATTATTAGACTAATTTTTTCTAACATTTATCCATTTACTCACTAAAATGTCATTTTTATACAGAATATGAAACTTCATCTCGATACGAGTCCAACGCCACTGAAATCACTTAAATCGGAGTTATAACGAAGAAGAACGGTAAAAAACAAGTTCAAGGGTAAAATTGGGAAATTGGAAAAGATCGAACGAACCAGATCGCACCATGTGGCATCACCAGATCACTCCACGCGTTCGCCTCAAAGTCGCGTGTTTGAACCCCAGGCGCGCCCCTATTTTTTCTTTCATTTTTTCGCACGACCTGGAAACCCGATCCGGCAACTCGATCCACGAACCGGTTCGCGACCCGCGCCTTGTCTGCCATGTGTCGAGCCCTCGTCCATGCGCGCCTCTCCCCTATCGTGAGTTTGAATCTCAGCAGCTACATTTCCTTTGTTCTTTGAGAATTAAATTCTTTTCTATACCTTTTCAATTTTTTATTTGATTGCTTGTTTCCCTTTGCAATTTCTTTTGAAATTTTAATAAAATAAATAAGTTTTTCCCATCAATTTTTCATTGAAATTTCTTTACAAACTCTTAAAGTGCGGAACTTAAATTTTGATTTGCAATGGTTGGTTATGACGAATTAATTCTTGAGATTGTCTTTAATTTTCTACTAATTGATTCTTGCATAACAAGTTTGAAGTGGGCATTAATTTTGCTAAGGGTAGTGGCTATCCCCTCCTTAGTAAATCTCGAATAGGATGAATTTTGCCTCAATTTGAACATGTTTTGGTTGCTGAGATTGATCATGTTTCAATAGAGATTTGGTTACTTTCTTTTTGTAAAAATTCCATTCTTGCATATTCAAGAAAATATTAATTGATCTTCTTTCTTTTTCAATGATAAGAAACATGGTAATGACCCAAGAAAAAATCTCTCTTATAAACTTGAAAGAAAAACTTTACTTGAATTACTCGTTGTCACTAATCATCCCTTAATGCTTGTTCTTTACTATAGTTAAAAAATTACTTCCACAAATCCCCCCTTTTTGTATTTCTAATTTTCTCTTAGATCCTGAAGCTACTAATCGGCCTTGTTTGTAAATTTTGAAGTTTTGAATCCTAAGTGCTCTCTAGGGTTCGACACCCTTCTTCCCCATACTACTCTCAATTTTCACAAAGGTAAGAAGGGTTAAAAAGATAACTTTGAAAGGTAATTGAGGTAATTCCTAACCCTCATATTTCATCTAGTCTTTCTCTATTCTTGTATTCTTTTATTTTAGACTAGGAATAAATTCTTGTTTTGCATACTTACATCCACAACAACCCATCATTTTGATAACGACTTACCTCAAGAAAAAATACATCTTTTCAATAGTCTTGAGGGATGTTTAGTTTGTTTTCATTAGGATGTTAATAGATAATTTAGTTTAATTTATATTTTTATGTGATGTTGTTCATGTTCTATCAATGATATGTTTCTATCAGCTTGAAGGATGTTTTACTTGTTTGTGTTGGATTGTTATTTGATATTTTAGTTTAATGTGCACTTTTTATATGTTGTTGCCTAGGGTCTATTGATGATATGTTTCAATCCCTGATAGTCTTGGAAGATGTTTAGCCCCTTTGACTTGAAAAGTTAGTAGAACTTCTAGTTTAATTTGGATTTTGTGTGTTATGTTGCTTAGGGTCTATCAATGATATGTTTCTATCACTGATTGACGATTTTGGAGGATGTTTAACTGCTTTATGTTGGAATGTTTAACTTGTTTGTTTGGCATGCTGATCTATTTTAGGTTTGTGTGTTAGTGCTTAGGGTTAGGGTTTATCAGTGATATGTTTGTATCACTGATAGTTTTGAGGGGTGTTTAGTTTGTTTGCATTGGGATGTTAGTAGATAATTTAGTTTAATGTATATTTTTATGTGATGTTGTTTATGTTCTATCAGTGATATGTTTCTATCAACTTGAAGGATGTTTTACTTCTTTGTGTTGGATTGTTATTATATGTTTGTATCACTGATAGATTTGAGGGATGTTTGGTTCATCGGATTTATGCGTTTGTTGTAATTTTAATAGATGGATAAGAAAACAAATATTATAGAAAGCGAACCAAATGAAAAAGGTGCAAAAAGAGCAGACACATGAAGCTTCATCAAGCAAAAAGAAGATTAAAAAAGAGAAGGTATTCCATTATATATATATATATATATATATATATATATATATTTGCTTCTAAGTTAGTATGTTGCATATTTGTAACGATTATTTTGCTCTAAACAAGGAAAACAATTAATTATTTCCAAAGAAATGTTGAAGTCAACCTTGAGAATCACTGTGTACTGTAATCTACAAACTTCTGACCATATCATTGAAAGTTTATCACCTAGTTGTCTAGACTTGTTTAAAGAAGGACTATTTGGACACTTGTGTAAATTTAAAAATGATAAAAATACCTTTACAACTATTATCACACTTGATTAGAAGACAATGTGTCTCAACGGACAATAATGTTCTTCTTTTCAACATCGAAGGTAACATTGTGGAGTTTGGACTGTGAGATTTTTGTTTGATTATAGGGTTAAATTGTGGTGAATATCCTATAGAAGAAAATGAGTCAATGGTTAAACAATTGTTTTTTAGAAATAACACTTCCATTAGTAGACAAGAACTGAAGACTGCTTTTAACTATCACTGTAAATCTTGCACCGATGAAGAAGAACTAGTAAAATTAGCCAACCTTTACTTCTTGTACAATGTTTTAATTCCTAGGAAAAATCACAATATCTTGGATTTGAAACATGTAAAAATGTTGGATGAAAAAGAGAAGTTAGGAATTATCCTTGGGGAAGGTTGTGCTTTAGTCTTACAAAGCAATTCCTTCAAAATGCGGTGAAATCTAGAAGAAAGTCTAAGAACTCAAAAACAAAATTTAAAGCACGTGCCTTTCTACAAGGCTTCCCTATGATTCTAGCTTATTGGGCATACAAAATACTTCCTCAACTTGCTAGCGGGTATGTGACAAGAATAGGGAAAGGCTGCCCAAGAATATTGAATTGAGAATCTAGTGTACAACCCGATTGGCAAGATTTTGAAGATAACATCTTTCTGGAAAAAATATAAGTTTCTGATTTGTTTTCTTTTTTAGTATTTTCTAAATTTGTTGTTACTAAGTGATAAATCCATATCAATGATAGATCCTTATAAGTGATAGATCCATATCAGTGATAGATTTATATCAGTGATAGATCCATATCGTAATAGATCCATATCAATGATAGATCCATATTAGTGACAGTTTCTTTTTTGTTTAATACTGATTAAATATTTTGTCTTTTAGCTATCTATGATCCCCATTGTTGCATTAGAAGAAGAAATGAAATCTGCGTACTTCAGATATTTTGTGGAATTAGAAAATGAAAGATTGGATGAAGAAGCATGTGCTGTGAAGGATAAAAATATGGAAGAAAGAATATCTTCTTTACATGAAGATATTGAAGATTAAAAAAAAACAGCACAAAGAAGATTTAGACTACCTGAAGAAGGGACAAGAGGAGATCGTTTGTTTGTTACTTTCACTAATAGAAGTTGTAAATCAAAGACTTCCGCATAAATGTGAAAGTGAAAAACAATCTCAAGAGCACTTGAAAAAGAATCCTCCTCCATCAATGAGTTTAGAAATGATAAATGTTGATGTTGATGCTAACGTTGATAAAGCAAGCGCTTATGCAAAAGAGAAAGAGGTAAAATTATTAAAGCTTCTAGTTCTTTTACTTTTATTTTTTTCCCAAGACTATTATGTTTGTGAGTGAAAAGTCTATCAATGGTAGAATTGTATCAATGATAGACTGTTCTTTCTATGATTTAATATTAGTGATAGGGTTCTATCAGTGATAAACTATTCTTAGATCTCAAGTGTGATTCAAAAGTCTATCAATGATAGGATATTGATAGTTTCTATAATTCTTTTCATTGCAATACTAATATTAATATCTGAAAAGATTGAAGATAACGAGGAAACTGAGGAAGATGATAATCATCGTGAAAATAAGTCAAAAATGGTGCATGACACATCAAACAAAGTGAAGGTATTATAATAATCACATTTTGTTGTTTTATGAAAGACTTAATGTGTATTTGTATAAACTCTAATTCAATATTATTTTTTCAGGTTGTTCAAGAAAAGAAAAAAGTGAAAATTATGGAAATAGAGAACCTCGATAAAGTGGGACACATCAACCTCAATCGTTGAGGGAACCTAGACAAAGTGGGAGGGTTACAAACTTAACTATTTGTTATATGAGTTTAACTGAAACATTAACTATCATATCTGATGGCAACATTGAGGATCCATTGACTTTTAAGAGGATGTGGATAAAGATGAATGGGTCAAAGCTATGAATCTTGAATTGGAATCTATGTACTTCAATTTAGTCTGGGATCTTGTAGATCAACATGATGGGGTAAAACCTATAGGTTGTAAATGGATCTACAAGAGAAAAAGGGGTGTAGATGGTAAGGTACAAACTTTTAAAGATATATTAGTCGCAAAAGATTATACCCAAGTTGAGGGAGTTGACTATGAGGAGACTTTCTCACCTGTTGCCATGTTAAAGTCTATTCGAATACTCTTGTCCATTGCTGCATATTTTGACTATGAGATTTGGGAAATGGATGTTAAGACTGCCTTTTTAAATGACAATCTTGAGGAGACCATCTATATGCAACAACAAGAAGGATTCATAACTCTAGATCAAGAGCAAAAGATTTGTAAGCTTAATCATTCTATTTATGGATTGAAACAAGCTTCTCAATCTTGGAACATAAGATTTGATACCGCAATAAAATCTTATGGATTTGATCAAATCGTTGATGAACCTTGTGTCTACAAAAGAATCATCAACAATTCAGTAGCTTTCTTAGTTCTGTACGTAGATGATATTCTACTAATTAGAAATGATGTAGGTTTACTAACTGACATCAAAAAATAGCTAGCAGCCCAATTTCAAATGAAAAATTTAGGAGAGGCACAGTTTGTTTTGAGTATTCAGATCTTTAGAGATCGTAAGAACAAAACGCTAGCTTTGTCTCAAGCATCGTATATTGATAAGATAGTTGTTAAATATTCAATCCAAAACTCCAAGAGAGGCTTACTACCTTTCAGGCATGGAGTTACTTTGTCTAAGGAACAGTGTCCTAAGACACCTCAAGAGGTTGAGGAAATGAGACATATCCCCTATGCATTAGTTGTTGGCAGTTTGATGTATGTTATGTTATGTACTAGACTTGATATCTGTTATGTGGCGGGGGTAGTCAGTAGATATCAATCTAATCCAGGATTAGCTCATTGGACTGCCGTTAAAACTATCCTCAAGTATCTTAGGTAAAATGAGGGACTACATGCTTGTGTATGGTTCTAAGGATTTTATTCTTACAGGATAATAAGACTCTGATTTTCAAACTGATAAATATTCTTGGAAATCTACTTCAGGTTCAGTGTTCACTCTTAACGTAGGAGCTGTAGTTTAGAGAAGTGTCAAGCAAGGATGTATTGCTGACTCCACCATGGAGGCAAAGTATGTAGCAGCTTGTGAAGCTGCCAAAGAGGTTGTTTGGCTTAGAAAATTCTTGACTGATTTGAAAGTAGTTTCAAACATGACAAAGCCAATTACTCTTTACTACGATAACAGTGGGGCTGTGGCTAATTCTAGGGAGCCCAGAAGCCACAAGCGTGGAAAGCATATTGAACGCAAGTATCACTCGATTCGAGAGATAGTGCATCGAGGGGACGTGATCATCACATAGATAGCTTCGATGCACAATGTTGCTGATCTGTTTACAAAGCCCCTCATGGCTAAGATGTTTGAGGGTCACCTAGAGAGTCTGGGTCTACGTGACATGCCACATTTAATCTAGGACAAGTGGGAGATTTACTAGGTGCGTATTGTATGCCCTAATTTCTTGTTTTGTGTACTATTATAGTATTTTAACTTTTATGTTCTACACCCCACTAGCTTTAGGATAAGTGGGAGATTGTTGGGGTTGATGCCCTAAATCTCGTGGTTTTGTAGTTTTTAATTGTATATATTATACAAACATTTTATTTATCTAATAAAATAAAATGTTTTATTTTATTTGACATTTAGTTGCATTAACCCACAAAACCAATAAACTAACATCCAAGGTTATCTTTCGTAACCTAAACATGTATGTGGAGACATACAAGTGGATCATGTTTAAGTGATGACCTAAATGGATACCTTATCTTGGTGACACTACAAATACGACCTGCTTTATAGTTATTACAGTTGTTCTAAAGTGCTACAAATGATTTGATCCTAATCATTCATGTCGAGACATTAGAGCGGGGGTATTCTATACAAAGAGTTTGTATAAGACCAGACCATGAAATGATTAATCTCTCTTGTTAACACCTTTACTAGTTGAGACTACATTTCACCAAGATGACCATAGGTGACTTGACCTGAATCCTAAGTGAGTTGTGAACTCCTGCCTATGAAGGCGGTCCTTTGATTTGCATGGGTGAGAGTGGCCTATGTCGTCGACTTAATATGCCTACCATTTTGAGGATTCGTCTAATTGGGGAACTGGGAACACAGCGAAACAAGAAGGAATTCACTCTTTCTCTATAGATAGAGTAAGTAAAGAAATTGCTCTCTTAAGGGTTGATTCCAGGGCTTGAACTATGTGGCACCACACCCTCTCTTAGCCTGAGAGGAGTTTAGTTATAGTAGAACTATAATTATTGTTCATTAGAGGAATCGGTGGTACTTAAGGAGTTAGATGTAATTACAGGGGTAAAACAGTAATTTTTGGCCTAACTGTACTTATGAGCAATTTGTGAAGGGTCATTGCATTGTTGATTAGTTATATCTAATGGACACAAAAATATATCTACAGTAAGAAGGGTGCAGCTATTAGTCTTTAGTGGAATGACTAATAGTTAATGAATAAAGATTAATTCAATCAAAGAGTTTAATTATTTAATCCCATTTCATTGGAGCTTCAATCTGTAGGTCAATAAGGTCCTCTTGTTAGCTCAATACGAATAAATGAGAATCAAATTTATTTTGGTTTAATTTGAATTGTTCAAATTGATTAAATGGAATGAATTGTATATGATACAATTAATATAATGTATTTGATACATTATAATATAAAATTTTTATGAGAGAAATTAATATTTGAATATGATTCAAATAATAATAATAATACGAATAAGATTCATAAATAAATTAAATTTATATTAATTTTATTTTATGAGATATAATATGAATTAAATTTATATTAATTTTATTTTGTTAATATATATTTAATTAATAAAATAATTCCCATTTTACGTGTAGAGAGAGTGAAGGAGTTACTTTGATAACTTCCCTCCATTTCTCTTATGTTGGTTGAGATATACTGTATTCATATTCTCATTCTGATCTCTTAGTTCTCTGTGTTCCAAAAAGAAAACAAAAATTCTCTCCCAAACTTTTTCCTCACCAAAATTATAGAAGCTCCACACCTCACTGTTAGATTCTTTCCTTGAGAATAATGAGGAAGACTTCGTGATGTTCTTGAAAAATACGTAGAAGATTTCTTGGAGATTCTACAAAGGTTAGTTTCTTTTTCCATTTTCCTCCATAGAAGCATGCTTAGGTTTTAGTTTTCTTTTTTCTCTGAATTGTTGTTTTTGGGTTTACAAATTGAATTCCATTTTCACGATGTTTGTACGCTTCCGCTTTGGGAATTCTATTCCTTCACATAAAACATGCAACTTTGCTCCGATCATAAAACCAATTTTGAAGTATCTGTCTGATAGAATCGAGTAATGTTGCAACAGGCAAATCTCTAAATTCTTTTAGAACTGCATTTAAGCTTTCTGAAATGTTTGTAGTCATCATTTGATATCTTTTCCTTGTATAGTATGCTCTAGCCCACTTTTCAAAACCAACCATACTAAGATAGTCTCGTATACTAAGATACATAGACTTTAACGGTGTTTGCTTGTTCGACGGTGCGAGATTAGTGGGTTTGACGGTAGTCTCTTAGATTTGGAGGTGAGTTACATTGTTTTTCGTTTTTTGGTAGGGAGAGAGAAAATGTTAAGCAAATTGTAAAACTCTTTTTGAATGTCGCGCGAAGAGGGAATTGGAAAATTTTGAATTTTTTGGTTTTTTTTCAAAATTTATTTAATGACATAAAGAATTTATCGTTAATCAACGACACTTTAAATGTGTCAAGAAAAATTAAATTATGACAATAGAATTGTGTCAAGAAATAGTGTGTCACTTCTATTTTCAACTACACATTTTACTTCCACCCTACCTCTTTTTTATTTTTAACGACACAATGTTTTGATTTGTAGTGTCGTTAAAACCCAAATTTGTACTAATGTCATCCATCTCATATTAGTCTCAAAATCAACAACTGTATATGCTTTTCCACATCTAAAAAAGAGCTTATCAATTATAGGGTCTTTATATATCAACTTCAAACTTTTTAGAAGGTGTTGCAAACAAACGCAATATTCAACATTTGGAAAAACATTATGAACACTTTTTGGAATACTTAAATGTCGATAAGATATTACAACTAAATCTTTTTGATCCCCTAAACTATTCTTTATATTCTCAAAAAGCCATCTCCAAGATGCATCATTTTCAGAATCTACAATACTAAAGGCCAGTGGGAAAATTTGATTATTACCATCAATTGTTAAGACCGTCAAAAGAGTTCCACCATATTTGGATTTCAAAAATGTACCACCAACTGATATGTTGGGCCTACAATATTTCCATGCTCTAATAGCCATAAAACAGTACTTAAAATGTCCTTTTGTATCAGTTTCATAAGCAGTGAATGAACCTGAAATAATAATAATAATAAATAAATAAATAAATAAACAGATATATATATATATATATATATATATATATATATATATATATATATATATATATATATATATACATATACATCAAATAACATGTTCTTTTATTATAAGTCTGTCACCGATATGGTTTACCACTGATACGGTCTATCACTGATAGACCCTATAGTAAACCACCATAACATCAGTCTGATGATATGCTCATTTACTATAGGGCCTATCATTGGTAGAACTTATCAGTGCTAGACCATATCATTAAAAGCTTGATTGATGATATATAAATTATAAGAATAAAAACATACATGGGTTAATTTCTTTTAGTTTCGTAAAAAAGTTTAGGATCAAGGCATAAGATTCTTTTGCTTCACCATTCAAAGAATTTATAACAAGTTCTTTTGCCCTCCATGCTTTATAGTAGCTAACATTTACTCCAAGTTTAGTACGCATGTGAATCATAATATCATTTGGAGTCGAATGGTCAAAAGAACTAAAGTCTTTTACAATACAATCACTAATCAATGATGAAGATGCTTGTCTATGAGTAGTTTGAATAACATTTATGGAGCAATTGTGATCAGCAATATACTTCCTTAGTAGCCATAATTCCCCACCCTTGTAACGAGATGCACGGACATACCATGGACAATTATCTTGGGAGCACTTAAACTCAATAGATTTAGAATTTGATATCACAGTCTTGAACTCAAAGTTGTTCTTTATAGCAATGTAGTAAAATGACTTTGATAGTAGTTCCTTGCTAGCAAACATATCCTTTTCTTTCAATTCGAATGTAGAAGACAAGCTACTAACATGAATATTCGTAAGAATTTGAAAATCATCATTAATGGAAGAAGAAGGCAGCAAAGAGCAAAAATTATCCATCCCATTGTCAACAACACTAGATGACCATTTTAAATCCATATTAGAGACATGAGCAATAGCATGGGCAGCTAATGGATGTCATGTAATTTGCCCTTTCACTAAACTTAGAAACCAAGTAACATCTTTATCCTCGTGAATTTGAACCACAGTTTGAATATCAGTGATACCATAATCCAATAAGATTGACAATTGTATTGAAGAAGGAGATGCATCAAATCGAACTTCCCTTAATATCAAACTCACTAAATTTTCAAAACACATCATCTCATCAACCAATACGCCCGCAGTCTTGTAATTCAAGTAACTATTTGTATCATCCCACTGTCTACTATGAAACACTACTATTGGAAGCTTAATCATAATTCCAAATTATTGCAGAATTAAAAAAAAAAAAAAAACAGTTATCATCCTAGTATTAAATTGAAGCATTGGTAGAAGACAAATAATCTCATCCTAGTATTACATCAAAAGAATCTTAAAACCTTTGTATATACTCAAACCGTAGCCGTATCACATTTCTATAAATGTTGTCCTAAAGATAATTATTCACTTTGCACGAGCTTACAACCAGATTACAACAATCGACTTAGTAGGATATAACGACTAACTTCGATAGAACTATAACGTCAAACTACTTGGATCAAGTAGAATTCTAGGATACTTGCTCTCAACTCAACTCAACTCAATAGCAAAGAAAAGAAGGATAGAAAGAAGAGAAACCTTCAATTTTGTAATGAGACACAACAAATGAAGAACCAAATTACTATTCATAGGCTAGCAACTTAATAACAATCCAAAATATAAAATAAATTCAAATAAAATGAAAATTGAAACGTATGTTAAATTTAACTTAAGTTAGTTGTTATTTGTCTAAAATCAAACATAACTCATTAAAATTGAAGAAGCTACAAATTTAACTTTCATGCATGTTAAATTTGTCCATGAATCATCTTAATTTGATGGTTTTCAATTAGATTTAAAAATTCTAACAAATGAATTTAATTTACACAATTTATAAATTCATTTTATTTTTCAGTATTCAACAAATTTCATTTTCTTTCGATTAAATTTAAAAAACCCTTAAATGTTTTTTAAAATTTAGAACAAGATATGTCGTTCGTCACTAAATGTTTATCATCGTTTATCCTTATTTCAGTAAGTTTAAAACCCTTAAATGTTAGTTTAGGTTAGATTAGTTCAATTATATAATGTGCTCGCATTTGATAACTGACATATACACACTAAACTACTTGAACGTGGATGTATATAATCATTATCACATGGATTTGAATGTGGGTACTCATTGTCATATAGATTTCAGGTTATAGAATTGCGTGAGATAGAAAATCTATCTCACGATTTCTTCTTACTTGGGATGGAACCATCACTTGACGTTCGGCGTTATAATGGATGCATTATCGGTGGGGTACAATTTTATACGTTAAAATATGATTCCCGATGCACTACACAAAACAGTGGAGTGATAGTAATCGGTGAAAGCAATGCCAGTGGAAGTGGCGACAACAATTTCTACGGTGTTCTAAACGAAGTGTTACACGTTCAATATCCAATAGGAAGAAGTGTTTGGCTATTTAAGTATCGATGGTATAACACCAACAACAACAAAAGCCAAAGGACACATGTGAAATTAAGGTACAAAGCAATCAACATGTCCCATTTTTTGTTCATCAAGGAACCGGTCATTCTTGCGATGCAAGCACATCAAGTATTTTACCTAAATGACCCAAAAAATGGTTGTAATTGAAAAGTTGTCCAAGTGGTCCAGAATAAGTGTATATGGGATATGTCGGAAGTGGACAATGTTGAGAATAAGCAACTGAATGTACTCGAAAACGTTGTCAGCCATCGAGTGGATGGGCACATTAAGGATGACACTCTGTACAGGCCTAACGTTGATCCTACAATGATTGAAAGATCGATTATGTGTCATGTCGCTGACGACTTCATAAACGATGGGGATGAACAATTGTCACATCAAAGAGGATCAAGCGATGACGAATGATAGTGACGAACCACGTACCCACATATTTAATTAGTTTATATTTCCAATCTAAGTATTCATATTTACTTAATTAATGTTTGTTTCTCTATGTCCACAGGTATTTGTCATCATTCTCGAGTGGTTTCGAGGAGACATATCAGATGTTCCTCGAGTTCGATGAGGATCTAAACACTGCAGGAGGGTAGTCCTCGATGGGCAACAATTCAAGTGAGTCTCTCGGTATGTTAACTCATAATTATTTTAACTTGTTTCTTACATTAATTTGTTGTTTTATTTAGCAGAAACTACTCAACCATCTTGACTCTTAGAAGACGTGTGCAATCTTGACTCTTGGAGTTGGAGAGGTACGTCCACGCCAATGGTAGGATTACCATGTCCATAGCCCCTAGCGTGGAGAAACCCATTTCGCCACACGTTATTCGGTTCTGTTAGGCCATTGGCGTGTGTTTAAGGAAAACATTTTCAGTCTGCTGCCTTAGGTGGGTTGAAGTTGGAAGAGAATACATCGAGTTCGTCAAGGGCGATCTACAGGTACGTGCAATACACAATTTTGTTTTCATTTGAACCATACTTAAGTTAACCAAGCTAATGTCTGGTGTTCTATAATGTATAGCGCTTTTTCGTGCTTGAAATTAATAGATTTGTTGAGCATTAAATGCTTATTTGTTTCAAGGAGTTCATGAGTGACTATCACAAACACTTCAAAAAGTACAGTGACCTTGAACGGACATGTGCCAACCCACTGCACATGTGTGTGAGACGTATGGAAGCTTGGCACTTCTTCTGCAATCACTACATAAGCCGTGCATTCCAAGTGAGGTTTATGTATTGTAATGGTTATTTCATTCAACTTTTTATATGTATAAGAAATAAAAAATTATTTTCATGTAGGAACAATTACGAACGAACAAGACTGCTAGACAAAAGCAACCTTACAATCATAGCAGTAAGTCAATTTGTTTCTACAACGACAGCATGAGCTCGCTAAGCAACGAGGTAAGCCAATCGACCGTGTGAAGTTATTCAAGCAAACACACATTCGAGATGGCACGTTCATATCACAGGCCATTGAGGATGTGCATATAAGTTTTTTTTGGAAAGGATGTGCATGTACGTTCAGGCAATACAAGTCTTATTATGTCTTTTTTTGTGTCTTACTAACTTAATTGCAAAATTTGTTGCAAAATCAAATGCTGGAACTCAGTCTCAGCCTACCCTAAAGGGTTCTCAGCCATTCTCTGGTGAATATGTGAGACTGTTTTGGGTAGACGACCGGGCTATTCAAAAGATCTTGGTCGGGGACCCAAGCCCAAGTCCCACAAGACGATGACTAGTGCTAGCAGTTTCTTGACATGTATTTGCAATCCAAAGAAAGACATAAGAGATGTTGACTTCACAAGTGGAACAAATGCAGAAGCTCATAGAAGAAATGAGTTGAGAATAGAAAGGACCATGATCCCTATGGTATGTATGTTTCCATTCTTAAATTTTTGAAATTACATTATTCAGTGATGATATGCATATGTACTAAACTTAATTACTTCTGTATCGTTGTAGGTCCCGTCAGTGTAGAATGGCGTATGCGACTTGGTAGGAGATGTACGTAGTTTTTTTGTTTCTATGTATTTTTTTTTACATTTACTATTTTTTTAGTCGGTGCATTATGTATCTTTTGGAACTGTAAACATATAAAATTGATTTTGAATTTGATATTTTATACATTATTTAGTAATTTAGTGTTTATTTTCTATAATTTACTTCAATTTAAATCATATTATAATTGAAAACGAATAATACTATTGAATAAAAAACAATTCAGAAAATAATATATATATATATATATTTAAAGGATTTCCTGACGCATCGAAAACGTCGAGAATTGCTCCCGATGCACTATAAAAAGTATCGGGACGATGTCAGAGAAGGTATTTTTCTAACATCCTGATAATGTTAGAAATAAAGTGTTGGAATTTGTGTCCTAAAACTTGTACTTTGTTGTTTGATTCAATAGAATTTATTATTGAATGCTATAATCTAAAAACCAATAAATTTAGGTCTCGAGGCTATTTTATTGAGTTGTCAAATACACTTGAACTTTATGTATAGACATAAACATGGATTAAGTTCAGGTTAATAGCCCAAATAGTCTATAGTATATGAATAAGGTTGGACACCTTATTCTAGATAAACACTATGGATGCGGCCCGCTCCGTAGTTAGTACAAACGATGTAATCCTGAATCGTTCATGTAGAGACATAGGAGTGGAGGCATCCTATGTAAATGGTTTGCATAAGACTAGAAGCACGAAGTAGTCACTTTTAGTTATAACACCGTAAACTATAAACTGGCTATTTCAATTATGATGACCTAGGTAACTTGATCTTAATCTTGAGCTAACTATTAGCTTTTGTTCATTCGGTAGTATCCTTAGATCTACATAGGTGAGGGCAGCTCAACATCACTGGCCCAATAAGCCTCCCATTTCAGGGGTAAGACCGAGAGGATAGCTAGGGACATAGGGTGAAAGATGGAATTCACTCCCATCCACTTCTGGGATAGTAGATAGGTTGTTACCTTAAGGACTGAATACAAGTCTTGAACAAGGGGCCTCACCTTCTCATTGGCTTGAGAAGGATTCTGGTTTATAGGTTGGACCTTAAACCAATTGTTCAATAGTGGATCAGTGGGTCTTAAGGAGCAAGATGTAATCTCGGGGGTAAAACGATATTTTGACCCAGCCAAGATTACGAACAACCTGTTAAGGATCAACTTACCCATCATGGTTATATCAGGTGGACAAAAATATATCTATAGTGAGGGGAGTGCAACTAAGAGTCTTTAGTCGAATGACTCTTTAGTTAACGAATGTTGATTAACTATGGTCTAAAAGAGTTTAGCCAGTTAATCTCGGATCGTTGGAGCCCATGATTTATAGGTCCATTAGGTTTCCCTATTAGTTCATATGGATTCAACTAAAAACAAGTATGTTGAAGTAATTCGAATTGTTCGAATAAAGATAAGAGAGAGAAACCGACAAATATATAAGATAAAAGTAGGTAGAAATAGAATTTAAGTTTTGTGTTTTAATATGATTTAAATAAATATAAATATAGATTCATATTTAAAAGCTTGAAAAGTTTAGAGAACGGTAAAAAAGTCAACATGTTGATTTTGAACTTTGACTGAATTTATATTCAAATATGATTTGAATTTTAAAGAAATGAATACGGATTCATACTCGAGAGGTTAGAATTAGTCAAGATGGGAAAATTAGTAAAAAGTCAAAAAGTTGACTTTTGACTAAGAAAAGTCAAAGTTTCACTTTGACTTAAGTTGGTCAAATGACCAAAATGCCCCTTTGACTAATTACTTTATTAATTAACGGTTAGTGGAAAATGTGACAAATTATTATGAATTTGAAGCCACTAATTTCATTAAAGAGTTAATGAATTGATTAGGTGTTGATAAGATATGAAATAATTTACATGCAAATTTGCATGTAAATTTCATATAAAACTTCTCATTACCGAATGAGAAAAGGATGAGGTTTTCTCTAAAAAAAATACCTAAATGATTCACTCGCCATCTCTCTATAAAATTCTCTTTGCATAACCGAGTCCCACAATTCCATTCTTGGTCCTAAGTATAGTAGGTCAGCTTGGTGGTTGTCTTTGTTCGTGATATTCAGGCAAAGAAGCGTTGGATTAAAGAATAAGTTCAAAACTACAAAGGTAAGAACATCATTTACCTTTTGGCTTTTCGTTTAAATCCATCGCTTAATAGATGCATGTTATCCTCTAAAGCGTTTAGATGCATATAGAGTAAAGCATGATCCTTTAAATTCCGCTGCTGCATGTCTCTAGTGCTTTGTTTTTTTTCCATCATAAAGATGTCGGGGAAGGTCTTTTTCCGACGTCTTGATAACGTTGAAAATAAAGACGTTGAAACACATACACTCCTGACGCCATGTTGGTAGTGTATCAAGAATAACTCTCCTGACGCATTCTTCCAACTCTCTTTCCAACGTTGCTTTCTGTGTCGGTAAATGATGCCCAACGCATTTGAAGCCTACTCCGACATTTTTATGCGCTGGGAATATCCACAGGTACATTTTTAATTATTCTTATATTCTTCTACTTCTTCTTCTTCTTATTATTATCTACAGTACCAAATATAGCGAAATCAAAATATATTTATGTATATAGTGTTGGGAAGAATTTTGAATATAATATGAACCGAATACACTAATAAACTAATTATAATGAAATTGGAAACAAATACACTTAAGTCATTATAAAATAAGCTTAGATATGGAAAGATCAAATACTTGAAAGAACCTCAAAACCTTTGTATATACTTAAACCATAGCCCAGTCACGTTTCTATAAATGTTGTCCTAAGGACAATTATTCACTTTGCACGAGCTTGCAATCAAATTACAACAATCGTCTTAGCAGGATACAATGACTAACTTCAGTAGAACTGCAACATCAAACTATTTGGATCTAGCAGAATTCTTGGATACTTGCTCTTAACTCAACTCTAATTAATAGCAAAGAAAAGGTAGCAAGAAAGAAGAGAAACCTTCAATTTTGTAATGAGACATGACAAATGAAGAACCAATTAGTCAACATGAGCTTAGCTCAACCGGCACCAGTATCTACCTATGGACAAAAAAGTCTCGGGTTCAAATCTCCCCACCCCTGCATGTTAAATTTTTCAAATTGAAGAAGCTACAAATTTAACTTTCATGCATGTTAAATTTGTCCAATCATTTTAATGTGATGGTTTTCAATTAGATTTGAATATTTTAACAAAGAATTTAATTTACATAAATAAATTCATATTATTTTTCAATATTAAAAAGAATTCACTTTCTTTCACTATATATTTACATATATATCCAACAATCCCACACATGAAAGAAAGTGAGAAAAATTAAACAAAACTGTTGAGAGCAAACAGACAAGTTGTGTATTAGGAATTATCCTTCTCGTTATTCGAGACAGTAGATATCACACGCAACTCATTTTGTATCTTTGAGTTCTATATGCATTTGTGTTCATTTTGGTCTTGGATAAAATTTTGAATTAATGAGTGCTTTAGAGAACATAAACCATTTGAAATGTTCTCATGGAAACAACTCCACTTCTATTCTTACATAGGTAATATTGATTAAAAGTATTGTCATCACTCTTCTTGTAAAACAAGATATCAATAACATTAACATCAACAAATAACACACTTTGGAACATCATAGAAATTAGAAGAAATTATAAGTTTCATATAGTGTGTAAACTATGAATTATCCAGTTAGTTTTTCTATTGAGCCTGGTGTAACGACTCAACTTTTTATAATAAGTTGAGGTCATTACATAAAAGTTAAATAACAATTTTAAAACTTTCTTAAAAAAGGAAAAACTAAATCTTTATTAAAAATAATTTTCAGACGTTCATAAAGTAAAAATTTAGCAAAATCTGTAAGATACCATCAAAACATGTTGTAGCTAGTTTTACAAATTTGAAAGAAAATAAATAAATAAATAAAATAAAATAAGAATTTTATATAAATATTTAAAATAAAAAATACCAAAAAACGAATACTGAAAAGCAGAAGCAGAACTGAACCCCATATGGCATGTCACATGCCTTTCCTGTCGCTTGTCAACTTTCCATTTCCTCTACCTTTGTTTGAAATGTTAAACATGGAAAAATGGTGAGTACAAAAGTATACCCAGTAAGGACCTACAATTGGTCCCCAAAATATACCCACAATGGTGGTCTGTTAACTTCCTATTAAGAGGTACAATAAAATAATAATATCTTGTACCCGATGAAACACACCTGAACTAGTGATCACATAGGAACACTTATAATCTAATGATCCTAAAGGAACATGCAATAAATTGGGTTGTGAGTGATCCCGTCAGACCACTAAGAGATTGGCAGACTGGTTGTCTTATCGAACGCACACAGTCAGTGTCATAGTGATCCCAAGGGGCATCATACATGTGGAGTACTAAGTCAAACAACCAATATTAACAGACACCATAGTCCAAAAACATGTAACAATCATCATAAACATGATATGAAATATCAATCATAACAGTCTATAATCATGTAATCCATAAAACATGCATAATAATTACATAACATTAGCTAACAACTACAACAACTCATTGTGCACTTTAGCCACCATCAATTCATAATCAGTAAATACATGTAGACTCTTAAATTTAGGTTCAAGGTCTAGTAGTAGAATCTTTTACAACTCATTTCAATGCATAATCAATCAATACATGCAAGCTCTTAAATATTCATTCGAGGGTCCAGTAGTAGTATAATCAATCAACTCATCTCTTCCAATGTCCCACCTGGTTGCAATAGAAAATCCTTTGTAGCCTTGGCTTTCTTGCTCATTTTAGCAGCAGTGGGGTTAGCTTTATTTGCTTGACCACCCTTCTTCTTCTTCCACTTTTTAATGCCAGATGAAGAAGGCATAAACTTAGTTCCAGAGGTCGAACCTCTATGGAACTTTCTTGTGGACTTAGTAGCAACATTTGTCTCTCTCTTTTGTCCCTTGATTTTCATGAGAGACTCGAAAATCTGTAGCTCATTGAGAAGGGTGATAAGGATATAAGAAATCTTTTTCATAATAGCATTGCTTCTAAGTTGCAAGAAACTCTCTGGCAAATATTCCAAAATAAAGCTAACCTTACTGGCTTCATTGATGACAGCCCCATTCATTTCTACCACGTTGAAATGAACCATCATATTCAAAACATGTTCTCACACTAAGGCTCCCTCGTTCATATGAGCATTATAAATGTAATTTAGAGCCTCATGTTTGATCTGATAAGAGGCTTGACCAAAACATCTTCTACAAGAAGTTCATGATCTCACAAGCAATGAGCATTGGTTCATGTTTCTTGGCCAATACTTCAGATAAGCTTGCCAAAATATATGCTCGAGCTTTTTCATTTGCCTTGACCTAACACTCATGTGCTTCTCGAACAGTTCAAGTTGCATTAGCAACTGAGACTTGAGGACACTCCTCAACTAGGACACATCGCAGACCATTAATGATTAGCACAGTATCGATAGTATTTTTCCAAGATGCATAATTATCACCATTAAGTTTATCAGCAAACAACATATTCAAAGTAGCACTCGTCATTATCAAATTACTGAAAACATACAATTTATTTATATTAGTTATACTAGCATTATCCAAATAGAAAACCAATCAATTTAGCAAAATTTTAATATATCCTAAGTGATAGCTATTTTGAAATGATGCTTCAGTGAGGTAGAATAATAACCTCCGTAGGGTGATTAATTATCCCTTTGCTGAATTGAGACAATCTTAACTAAATATTTCATTAGAATAACTCTTATTCCTATAAGAGTTAGTCATCATTGTTTATTCAAGAAAAGATTTACTCACTTAAACAATTCTTAAGTGTAACCCTTCATTTTGGATTCTAGAATTCTGCCCCAATAAGTAATCCGTAGGAAAAAACCGATTGGAGTAAAAATTAAAGAAATCCTATCCATTTCTGAAGTTTAAGTAAAATCTCATGCATTGCCTTCATGCTTGTTAAGTTAGTTAATTTTGGACTTAGGGTTGAGTTCTGAGTGCACACTACGAGAAATATGAGTTTCTATGATAGTTAGGGTATAGTCAAATTGAGGTTGGAGGGTGAAAAAATTGTCATAAATGCAAAAAAAAGCGTGGTAGGAAAAGACGACATTTTTGGATTTGAAGAATTTATGATAGTTTTTAAGTGTCACAAATCTATGACAACTTTTAAATGTCATTGAATATAAATAATAAAATTATAAGCATTTATTTCCTTTCCTCTCTATACATTTTCCCCAAATTTCCTCTTTTTCTCCAAATACCCACAAAAATTTCAATCTTCTTTTTCCCATTCTCTCTAAAAATATTTACCTCTTCTTTCCTAAATTTCCTTTCATTTCTCTCTTCATTCTCACAATTTTTTCCCCTTTCCTCTTCCCTTTCTCACAAAATTTCCAAATACGATTCTCAACTGCACACCCAAGCTCCCACCGTTGCACACTCGAGGTAGAGCTGAGTGTCGGAGTAAAGAGAATGGAAAATGAGATTGTAGCGGTTGGTGGATCGACTGAGGGATAGTGTCCTAGAACTAATATTCACGGAAGAAGAAGATATGCGGCTAAATGTACAGATCTTATTTCTACTTTCGAGTTGGGTTTTTAGTTCTTGCGGACAATGATTTTTAGTTCTTGGGTTTTTAGTTCTCTTTGTCCATTCCCTAAGGTATCGTAACTCAAAAGCGCATTTTAACTATTTTGTGATTCTTTAAAGGTATATTGATGGTTTTGTGAAATATATTGTTGGCTATGTGATGAAGCATTTTAGTAGCTTACAATGTGTTTGATGAAATGCCTCAATGAAGCATTTGGTTGATTTTTAATTGATTTTTGTTAGTTTGAATTAGAAAATCAAGGCCAAGGGAGATTTCATGACTATGGAAGGATGGTATGCTATTGTGAATTTTCTTTGACATTTGTTGTGGACTTCCTTTGATAATTAGGATCTCAATGCAAAATTGTGGATTTTCTTTGACATTTGTTGTATGCTATTGTAGTTCAAAACTCACTATTATGAACTAATAGTTCATAATTGGTTGAAGTAGATTCGAAGCCAAGATCATCCACTTTAATAAATGTTGCTATGTGATCCCTTGTGGAATCCAAGTTTGTATTTGAAGTCGAGATCATCCAAGGTTATTAAGTTCCAAGTTTGATGCTTGGCTATTACTTTAGTTTTGAGGACATTCATTCCTTTGCCATGATTTTTAGTTTTTTTATCCTCTAATGCGTATACTTTTCATGGTATATCATATGTAGTTAAGGTAGAATTTCTCTCTTGCTAAGGTAGAATTTGAATTTTTTATCAAAGAAAATATATATTTGGGTTTAATTGATTTCAAGTAGTTCTTGATATACGTATGATACTCTTAAAACTGCAAAGTTTAAAATAGTGTAACTAAAAACTCAAAAGGGGGCCTTTTGGACGATTTTTAATCATGAAATAAAATTTGATGCTAATTAAGTAAAATCGATGTTGCTTCATCATTTTTTATTAGTCTCCATCTCCACTTGGCAGTGGCATCGCCCATAAATGCTACTCCCATTTCTGGAACAACCTCAGAGTTTAGACTTCCATTGCATTTATCTATTTGTCTTTCAAAGACATTATCATGCTTCTGTTGCATTCATCTTTCTGTTTTTCAAAGACATTACCATTCTTCCATTGCATTTATCTATATGTCTTTCAAAGACATTATCTTGAGAATCAATTAATAAAAGCAACTGATTTAAAGCTAGAATTATTAAATAACTAAAAGATGCATTGCTTCTTTGTTTTAAGGAGGTGGTACCCATACACAGATGCAATTAGATTTGTTTCAACTTATATAAATTATTATAATGTTTTATGCATGTTTATGTTTATTTCAGGCCCAGGATTTTAGGACACGGACAACTAAAATGAGGAGGAAGATGTGGTTTCAGAATATGAAAATAAAATTGATCATTCTCGGTATTGTCGTTGCCTTGATTCTCATCATTATTTTGTCCGTCTGTCACGGCTTTAAATGTTAAAGTTCCATCTTCTTTAAATTGATTCTTTCATTGCCAATTATTTTTTCCCCTTGATTTTGTTGAAGTAAGAAGGATAATCATTAGCAAATTATATTACATATTACTTTGAAGTGGTTAGGACTAGGAAAAATTATAAATTATTGAAGCAATATATATTGAAATTGGAATTACAGTTTCATATACTAGTTAGAAGTGGTTAAACTTTTTGATATTAGTTTAAATGACTTCAAAGTTATACTTTCGGGGAGAGGGGGTGATATATTGAGATATATTATGAACTAATAATTGGGTGAAATAGATTTGATTTATCTCTCCTTCTCTTTCACATTATGTCGATGATTATGATATTATATTTGAAGTCAGTTAAGAAGTGTGGAGTCTATCATTATTGATAATACTTGTGCAAAGGATTCTTTCGGTGATAGTGTTACTTCAAGAAAGTGATCAAAAGATTCCTCATTCTCTTCTTTCATAAGAGCCTTGCAAATTTGTGTCTCTTTGAAGCTTGTGGTCTTGAGACGAAATTCTGTAAGGCAATTTTTGTTGATGTTTGATTTTTTGGGTTCAATGATTCTCACTTGATGATTTGGTGCTCATTTTTGCTTTTCTCCCTGATGGTTTTCCATTTCCTATTTGGTTGAAATTCATCTTTTATTATTATTATTTTTTTTTTTTGTTATTTTATGTACAAAGCCCTTGCTTCTGGGGTGTTTTCTTTTACTTGGGTTTCAAAGTGACTTTTTATGTGGAGATTAATCCTTTATACTCACTCTCTCTATTAGATTCTTTTTTGTTTGATTTGAAAGTGTTTTCCCACAATGGAAGTAAGTGTGTATCCACAGTGTCTTAAGCAATCATTAGTAGTAGAATGTGGTTATTATGTGATGCGGTTTATGCGTGACATCATATTGTCAGAGTACTTTTATCACATAGTAAGCATAATAGTTTTAAAACTATCGTACATGTATAATTTTTTATGAACGAAATTCATTTAGAACCACTTTATTGTCTACAGATGAAAGATTCACCCATAATAGTTTTAAAACTATCGTACATATATAATTTTTTATGAACGAAACTCATTTAGAACTACTTTATTGTCTACAGATGAAAGATTCACCCCGTACTTACACATAGGATGACATTGACTGTATAAGGTCCAAGTGGGCAAAGTTTGTAGGGAAGCACGTATATTGTGCTTAGGATAAGATCGTTGATTAACTTTTTTGAAATATTTTGTCACATATTTTGGTGGATTTTGTCACTTTATTGTCCACAAAATATGCTTTTGAATTAAATGAAAGAAGATGAAGGAAGTTTTTTGTTCGAGCTGCCATGAAAGATACAGTGTTGGAGGAAAATACAGCTACCATGGAAAATATCAATGAGGTAAGCTTATCTTAGAGGTTAGAATGCAGTTTTTTAAGCTAATCTGATTATATACTTGCATAAGTTGTTGGTCTTCTATTTAAATGGAGACTAAAGAATTCTGATTCTGCTGTGTTGTGTATGTGTTGTGTTGGATGGTGAATGATCTGTTGTCATCATATGTATCGAGTTTTGGTTGATTTGATATACATTCATATGTGTAGTCCATTAAAGAAAGGTGTATTAACATATGAGTGATTGAATGCATCAATAGAGCATGAATATAGTGTGATATTAGGGCATATGAGTGCAGTTTATCAAGTTTGATATAAGGACAACTGTTAGAGCATGAATATAGTGTGAAATTGGGTGACATAATGTTGCAATTATCTGGACTTAAAGTTGTTCTATTACCATAACATGTTGAGTCATCATCAAATGTAAAGGTTTGAGTTATTAAGGTCATTGAATATTTTCAATATATATCACCATATATTTAGTAGAAGCTTATATTGCAGTCCTACTACTTAAAGTTGTTATATTGCAGTACCGTGGTCATGTGATGCTCTCCCTATTTCCTCACTCTTTCTTCTTTCTGGTTATTTTGCTGTTACTTTTGTTTCAAATATAGGAACTGCATACTCAATCTATTATTGTAAGTTTGTGAACTATCTTTAGTTCTAAAATGAGGTGTTGACACATATTGCTAATTGGTATATATATATTACACAAATGGCCATTAATTGAAATACCTTTGTTTGAACTGCTACAGAACCTTTGCTATAAATTTTCTCCTTCAATTAGCTTCTCAACATTGATATTAAAGAAATGACTGATTGTGGTTAGTTAGGTATATGTCATTCTTGTCATCCTGGTTGTTATTGGTTTATGAATAATTAGGACTAATGACTGTTGCTTTGTGGATATTTTGGTCATTTCATTTATCTTTATACTAAGCTTTGGTTGTTATTGGTTTTTGAATCACAAATGTTTTACTATTGCTTTGTCCGTTGTGGGTGTTTGCGCTATTTCCTATCTATATAATAAGTCTTATTCTGAGCTACAATCATCATTTTCTTTTCTTACTTGGTTTTGCAAGAATCCATTGGAGTAGTGAAGTCATATTTGCGGCAATTCATTGATTTATAGGCATTTTTGTAGATTTGGTAGCAAAAATTTGGTTCAAATGTACTGTAACGCCCCGAAAAATAAGATAATTTTGGAGTTAATTATCTTAGTTTTGTTTAATTAGATTTAATTTAGTGGGCGTTATTTTGAATTCATTTAATAAGAAGTATTTGATTTTGTGGGAATTGAAATTAATTAAATATTTGTTGGATGAATATTTAATTAACTTAGAGGTTTTGGCATGTGCTGTTTGTTGAGATTTTGATTAAATGGTAGGTTCAGAGGATTAAATAAAGTTGTGGATTTTTAGTGTTGTTGAAGTTGAATTTAATTAAATAATTATGGGTGTTATTTAATTAAATTGTGGGGTGAAAAGTTTGTTGGAGATTTGATAATTATATGTATATATGGAAATATATATATATATATATATAATTATTATGTTGAAGAAAAAGATAATTATATTTGTTGAAATATAATTATTTAAGGAAAAGATAAATAATAATTAATTATTGTGGAAGATAATTAATTATTCTGCAGAAAGATAAATGATAATTAATTATTGTGGAAGATAATTAATTATTATGCAGAAAGATAAATTTTGATTATGGAGTGGAGTTGTTATGGTTGGGTTAAGATAATTCATGTTGGAAGTTGATTTATTGGAAAAGATTTGATTGATTAAATTAATTGAGAATTTAAGTTAATTTGAGATTTTGGAGGGAAAAGTTAGTTTTGATGGAATTGAATTTAATTGAGTATATATATATATATATATATATATTAATAATTTGGAAAAGTGAAGTTAATTATATGATGGAATATAATTATATTTGTTTGAAAAAGAAGATAATCCATGAGGAGAGAGATGGTTGATTTGATTGGACGAAAAATATATATATTTATTTAAAAGAGATGATGATGGTTTAAATAAATATATATGTTTATTGTAGATTTTGGTGAGAGAAAAATAATAATAATAAAGAAGTATTATTATTATTATTAGTGGTTATAAATACCTAAGATTTTGTGCATTTAAGACATTTATTTAGGAAAGATATTGGAAATAAAGATATATGTATATATTTTGTATTATATATATATATATATATATATATATATATATATATATATATATATATATATCCTAAAAGGAAAATGAAATAATAATAATAAATGTTATTGTTATTATTTGGGTCTATAAATATCATTGGAATGCTTAAGCTAGAAAGTAAAGAAAAGAGAAAAAGGTTCTTCATCTTCTTCTCTAAGATAACCCTCTTGGTCTCTTTGGAAAGCTTGAGGATTTAAAGTGATGAATTTTTCCATCAAGGATAAGAGGATTTTTCATCCTCCATCTGGTCAAGTTTGTAAGCCAAGGTAATTAAATTAATAATTTATTAATTTAATTTTGGATCTATTTGGGGTTTCTTTAAAGATTCAATTGGCTAATTTTTTTAAGATTTAAATCTGGGATTTTTCCCAATCAAGGTTGCATTGGTTTCAACCCCAATTTTTAGAAAGTTAATTAAGTTGGGAGAATTTTTGGATGTTAGCCAATTGCTAATTTTCATTAATTAAGATACTGAGTTATTTCCTTTTATGATTAGGATCAAGTTAATTGGAGAATTTTTACTGTCAGCAAAGAAATATTTTTTAGACAATCTCAAGGTAAGCGATTCTTCTACTAGACCTTCGAACTGAATTCAAGAGACCGCATGTATTTATGATTATGCATTGATGGTAGCTAAGATGCATAATGTGATGTTATAGATGATGATTGATATTGTGTTGATGATGATTGATATTGAAATTGATGATGATGATCGATACTATGATTGACAATGATGACTGGTATGTTCATGATGTTTATGATACATGATATATTAATCACTTGAATAAGGACGTTATGATTAATATTCATGTCATGTTATGATGTTTATAATGATGTTACATGCTTTGGGTGATGGTGTGTCTGTTAACTTTGTCTGTTAAGCTTTTTACCCCACCTGTATTGTGGTCCTATCTATGGGGTCACTCGCACGAGTAGGGGTTTTCCTACAGGATCACTCGTACGATTTAGGGGTGTACCTACGGATCACATGCACGGTTAAGGGACAGTTATATTGTGTTTACGGGGTCACTCGCACAACTAGGGGTGTTCCTACGGGACCACTCGCACGATTAGAGGTGTACCTACGTATTACATATATGTTTATGGACTGTATACGGGGTCACTCGCACGACTAGGGGTGTTCCGACGGAACCACTCGCACGATCAGGGGTGTACCTACGTATTACATATATGTTTATGAAGTGTGTACCTGCGATCACTCGCACAACTAGTGGTGTTCCTTCGAGATCACTCGCACGATTTAGGGGTGTTCGTAAGGTCTCACTCACTCAGGTGTACTCCATTGGACACACAACGTTATGATTATGTTTCTAATAGAAAGTTAACAGATCACCTAGCGGGACTAGTAGTGGGTCCCTTACTGAGTATATTTATATACTCACTCTTTTCTATGTTTAATATTTCAGGCTAAGGTAAAGAACTTAAGAAGTTGGCGAGCGACAGCGAGGTATCCATGACATGCCATATGAGGACACAGTTCAGCTTCCGGACTCATTTATATGTCTTTGAGTATTTTTAAATTTTAACCATTTTACTTAATGATTTTATTCTATTTATTTGTTTTTAGTTCTTTAAAATTGTTAGAACCCGCGGGTCACATTTCAAATTATTTTCGTTAATTTTGATAGTCTTATGTTTTTCGTGAACGTTTTGATATTAATTTTATAAAGATTTTAGTTATCCTCTTTTTAAAAAAGTGTCTTTTGATGTTTATCTTTTTAGTAATGACCTTAACTTAATTTAAAAGTTCGGGTTGTTACAGTTGGTATCAGAGCCTAAGTTTTTAGATTCTGTAGACTGACTTACGATGTAAGCCTTTGATTTTTGTCCCTATGGCTACACGATCCTTCTGCACTTGTCAGGTATGTTTTATGATATAAGTTTATGTTTATGCACATGACCTTGCCTATATTAAACTGGAATAGTTTGATTGTTATGGATTTAATGGTGATGGTTTTGGTGGTGAAATTTAAAAAAATGTCGCCACGTAGAGGTGCTCAACGGGGTGGTTGAGTAGGCAAAAGAGTAGAACGTGATCAGCCTGATGAACTGTTTTGTGGCTAAAGATCTAAGAAATAAGTTATGTTTGTGGTTTTAAAGGGAACTAAAGGCATGGTTAAGTTCAAGTATGTCAAGCACACTTCATTGTGTTTAGAATTGAGATACTGGAGAAGGAGCAAAGCAAACTTTAGTGCATAGTTATTTTGATGAGACTTCGAGAAACTGTTTTGAGTTTACCATGAAGGATAAGTTACAGCTAGTTTAAAGTTTAAGTGATGAAAATAACAAACTTCTTTAGAATAACTAGCTAAGTTGATGTCATTAAAGAAAGTCAATAGTTGGACATGAGTTTGGACTAGATCAAGGAAAGAAAAGTAATATTTTGTCAAGTGAAGTGAAGCATTACGCAACATGAGAGTTGCACTTAGGAAAATTTCATGGTAGAATTACCAAGTTGAGAAGGCTACTTAGGATCAAGAAGATAACAAGGGAGCTCGATACTCGAAATTGTTCAAGGACTAAAGCTTTCGAGGACGAAAGTTTCTTAGCGAGGGAAGATTGTAACACCCCATAAATTTAAGGAACTTATTATGGGTATTACATTAAGTGGAATTGGAAGTAAATGAATGTATTTGGTGTTTTATTTGGGTCTATAAATAGCATTGGAATGCTTAAGCTAGAAAGTAAAGGAAAGAGAAAAAGGTTCTTCATCTTTTTCTCTAAGATAACCCTCTTGGTCTCTTTGGAAAGCTTGAGGATTTAAAGTGATGAATTTTTCCATCAATGATAAAAGGATTTTTCAACCTCCATTTGGTCAAGTTTGGTAAGCCAAGGTAATTAAATTAATAATTTGTTAATTTAATTTTGGATCTATTTGGGGTTTCTTTAAAGGTTCAATTGGCTAATTTTTTTAAGATTTAAATCTTGGATTTTTCCCAATTAAGGTTGCATTGCTTTCAACCCCAATTTTTAGAAAGTTAATTAAGTTGGGAGAATTTTTGGATATTAGCCAATTGCTAATTTTCATTAATTAAGATACTGAGTTATTTCCTTTTATGATTAGGATCAAGTTAATTGGAGAATTTTTACTGTCAGCAAAGAAATATTTTTTAGACAATCTCAAGGTAAGAGATTCTCCTACTAGACCTTCGAACTGAATTCTAGAGACCGCATGTATTTATGATTATGCATTGATGGTAGCTAAGATGCATAATGTGCAATAGATGATGATTGATATTGTGTTGATGATGATTGATATTGAAGTTGATGATGATGACTGATACTATGATTGACGATGATGACTGGTATGTTCATGATGTTTATGATACATGATATATTAATCACATGAATAAGGACGTTATGATTAATATTCATGTCATGTTATGATGTTTATAATGATGTTACATGCTTTGGGTTATGGTGTGTCTGTTAACTTTGTCTGTTAAGCTTTTTACCCCACTTGTATTGTGGTCCTATCTATGGGGTCACTCGCACGACTAGGGGTGTTCCTACGGGATCACTCGCACGATTTAGGGGTGTACCTACAGATCACATGCACGGTTAAGGGATAGTTATATTGTGTATATTGGGTCACTCGCACGACTAGGGGTGTTCCAACGGAACCACTCGCACGATTAGGGGTGTTCCTACGTATTACATATATGTTTATGGAGTGTATACGGGATCACTCACATGACTAGGGGTGTTCCGACAGGACCACTCGCACGATTAGAGGTGTACCTACATATTACATATATGTTTATGGAGTGTGTACCTGCGATCACTCGCACGACTAGGGGTGTTCCTTCGAGATCACTCGCACGATTTAGGGGTGTTCATAAGGTCTCACTCACTCAGGTGTGCTCCATTGGACACACAACGTTATGATTATGTTTCTAACGGAAAGTTAATAGATCACCTAGCGGGATTAGTAGTGGGTCCCTTACTGAGTATATTTATATACTCACTCTTTCCTTTGTTTAATAAAGGCTAAGGTAAAGAACTTAAGAAGTTGGCGAGCGACAGCGAGGGATCCGTGACATGCCATATGGGGACACAGTTCAGCTTCCGCACTCATTTATATGTCTTTCAGTATTTTTTAATTTTAACCATTTTACTTAATGATTTTATTCTATTTATTTGTTTTTAGTTCTTTAAAATTGTTAGAACCCGCGGGTCACATTTTCAAATTATTTTCGTTAATTTTGATAATCTTATGTTTTTCGTGAACTTTTTGATATTAATTTTATAAAGATTTTAGTTATCCTCTTTTTAAAAAAGTGTCTTTTATTGTTTATCTTTTTAGTAATGACCGTAACTTAGTTTAAAAGTTCGGGTCGTTACATGTACTTATATGTTCATTGCTTCATTGTACAAACACTTTACGAAAAATTATACATGTGTAAAAGTATATATATTAAAGCTTTTACCATTTCTCACTATATGGGTGTGTTGTATAGTACTTTGTGATTGTATTGGTCTGTGTAATGGCAGGACTGTAAGAAAAACAGGGATTCAATAAAAATTAGGGCAAGAAAAACAGAGACTGAAAATACAATTATGACATTTGAATCTAAAAAAAAACTGTCATCGAAAACGTTTTCTTGACAATTAATTAAAGTCATGATAGGTGAAATGATGATAGCTAATAAGTGTTATAGATGATAAATAATGACATTTAATATATGTCAAACAAGATTAATAATGGCATTTATTCTCTGTCATAAAATATAAACAATAACAGTTATTATCTGTCATAAAATCTAAATAATGACGATCATAATCTATCATAAAATAAGTAATTCGTGACATTTATTCTCTGTCATGAAAAACACATTTTGTGACAATTTTGTAGAACTGTCATAAAATAATTTCCATAACTGTCGCATCAATAACTGCAAAGAACTATCACGAAATCTTTCTATGACAACATTTAGCTGTCATCGTAAGCCCTTTTTCTACTAGTGGCAGTGTTGTGTGTAGTGTATCTATGCAATGAGACATGGTCATGGCATGCGGTATGCTTTCTATGTCTCATGTTCTTATGCAATTATTAAATCCTCGTTGAATATAAGTTTTCCTATTGCTTGTCCAAGTGTAAGCAAAGCAATAGGTTTTCCTGGATGATTCAGGGTTGAACAAAGAGAATTGATATCAAAGCTTAGTTCTAGAGTTCACTCTTCATTTAGGCGAAAGTGTAAGTTTAAACTATATTTAATTATCTACACTAGAGATTCTGTAAAGGACGATTAAAATGGATACAAGATGGGTTGTGAACTTATTTAAGCAAGAAGAAGGGGTGAAGGATGGATGCAAGATGGAAGCAAATTTGCATAGAAGAAGGGGTGAAGGAAAGTCTATGTATTACTATGAGATTAAGCAAGAAAAGAACCTTGATGCGATATAGCTTAGTTAAGTAGCTTATGATTAAGGCGAGCACCTCTCGGTGTCTTTAAACGCCACACTTACTCACCTCTTGAGATCCAAATGACTAAGCTGAGTTAAGCAAAATATATCCAGAACACTTCACTTATAAGACTTATAGAGCTTCTCTTTTAAGGATGACAACCTCTTAGCGCCAAAAACCCATGTTCTCCTTTCGAGACACAACTGATGGAAATCATCTCACTAAGGTAAAGTTTGTCTCCAAACTTCTCCTTGCGCGCGTTAGCCATATCTTTGCTACTGTCCTCTCGGGTAGTTGGCGATAAACACTGGCTAGGTGATGATTATAGCTCAGCTAATGCGGTAAGAGTTATAAACTAACCTTCTTATTAAGAACTTATCATAAAACTTAAACTACAAATAAACTAAGATAGGTGAACAGTAAAGAGATATGCAATGTATTATAGAATATAAACCTTTGACCACTATACAATATGAACAAATACATTACAATAAAATACAAAGAATGGAAAGAATAAAAATGAAATTACAAGTTAGGGGAGAAGGGGAATGGGATCTTCTTTACTTAGACCTCAAGTTTTCACTCTTAGACTGACCAGAGAAGATGAAGAATTGATTTACAAACAGTGAAAAGGTTATTCCTTCCTATCTCTCTCTAGTTTTTGGCCTATTCAGGCCTCCTTTTCTTGATGGAGATGGAGTTCTTTATATAAGTAGATTTAAGCAAGAAATTTAATCTTCTAAACATGTCAGAATCGAAAGTTACCTCTGTGTCAAGTCATATCATCTCCAACTACCGCTTTTGTCTTCTAACAGACCTCTTCTCGCCTACTGATATGGTCTTCTCGACTAATCTTCGTGCGAGTTCCTTTGCAATTCACTAGCTTCTTCTTTTATTCATAATCATGCGTTAAGACACTAAAAACAGGGTGAAACAGGCTGGATGCTTATGTAAAGTGTATTTTCGAATATTTATGAATTTACAGCATAAGCTACGCGTTTTGACAAATGTCTTATGTGTTTTGGTCTCATTATTCTATCTAAAAGACTAAATAACTTGTATTTCTAGAAGTTATCATTTCCGTAGGGAGACACAAGCAAAGGTACCTCGAGACCGAGTACGAGAATTTACTAGAAGCTAATGAAAGAGACCGCTGGATGTGTTGATACACATCCCTCTCCCTCTTACTATAAACACTATCTCCATTCATCTCGTTATTGACTTATGCAAACACCACCCATAGAGGGGCACAAGCAAAGGTGCCTCGAGGTCGAGCATAAGTCTCACAATGTGAATATTTAAGGAGCAACGTGAAAATAAAAATGAAGCATCATATACTCTATTTCTTCCCGCTTAGTGTTTTACTTAAAATTTATTAACTTAGAAAATACAGATAATTATTTATCTAAGTCCATTGTTAAATTAGTCCAATATAACTCTTATATTGGATAGTTTAATAATATATGATTATTATTCATCAAACACTTTGATAAGTATAATCATGTATTTCATGCTTATAAAATATCTGACTAATTCATCTGCCAGGTCAGTTCCCAGGTAGGAATTTGCCTTCCATGTTAGTTCCCAAGTAAGGGTGTATCGTTACTGTCAGCTTAAGCACCCCAGTCTAGACAGAACCTTCCATAGACAAAGGTCCTTTATAGGCAAATATTTTATAAGTTTAATCTTTTATTGATATCATTTTAATCCTTTTTGTAATCTAATTACAAATATTATTCATAAAGGTCTAGGTGAATTAATTTTAAACCATTTAAAACTAACTGTGACTTTATGTTAGCATGCCAACTATTTATTATAGATTTTAATTCTAAATTCATAAACTTATAACAGTTATAAGAAAAAGAAACAATTAAAACCTATAAACATGCATTTCTAATGTCATTTAATAAACATAACAATTATATTCACTAAGTAATGGCATGCTCAATGAATTTCCATTCTCATCACACAATATAACAATCATATTAATGCAATGAAAATAAACACATCCATTAATCAAACTATACAATACAACATTTTAAAATATAGTATGATGCATGAAAATATTAATGATACATGCTATCATATAATATAACAATTATATTAAATATGATGCACACACATGCTAAGATAATCATGCAACTAAAATATAACACTTATATTCAAGAATGATGCATGATAGTTATAGTCATAAGGTGGGATTTTAAACTATATGACATACATTATGCATATAATTAATTTAATCAAAGGTCACATGCAATAATAGATTAAATAACAAAATAGACTGAATTTGGCACCTCTAAAAAAATAATCATATTATATTAATTTAATTAATAAAACAAAAAACAAAAACTACAATCAACCACAATTTGGACCTCAAACCCACAACCTCTTACATCAACAAAGCACAACTTGCCACTGTACAAGAATCTAAGTATGCATGCATAAATAACATATTTGTTTATGATTTTCCTTTTCTTTTTTTTTTTAAATCAAATGTTGCTACAACTCTATACAGATTTAAATCTATACAGAATTGGAAAAAGATCCTCCGAAAATCGCCTCTTCACAGCAACACTTGCCATCATCGAACCACACGAACTTACAAACTTGATTACAGAATCAAAATGCCCAAAACACCAGACCCTTACATCAATCAAATTAATGAAAAACTGTAATCTAAGGTGCCAAAATCGAAAACATATATTTTTCAAACCCACATTCATAATGCAGAGTAAAAAAGTACTTATATTTTCTCTGAATTTTGTTTCAAAAATTGAAAAAAAAACAATCGCAGGATTTGGCTCAGATACCAATTAAAGGAATGAAATTCTCATTTTTGAAACAAAATTCAAAAATAAAAAAATGAGATACCAATTGAAGGAATGGAACTCTCATAGCGGAAGCATATGAAAACCGTGCAAATGGAACTCAATTTGAAAAAACAAAAAAAAAATCAGAGAAAAAAAAACTAAAGCCTAAAAATGCTTCTAAAGAGGAAAAGAGAAAAAACTAACCTTTGTAGAATCTCTGCAAAGGTCACTTCTTTGATTCTCCAGACACCGCGAAGTTTTGCTCGTTATTCTCAAGTGAAAATCTACATAGAGTTGTGGGTTTCTGTGATTTGGTTTGGTAAAAAGGGAAAAACATTTGAGAGATTTTTTCTTCTTCTTTTAGAATAGAAAGATCGTGGTCGATGTAGAGAGTTAAAAACTGATTGTATCTTAACCATTTTTTGATAGAGATTAAATGAGCATAGAGGAAGAAAGACCGAAATTCTACCCTAATTGCAATTAATTAACAATAAACCCTAAACCAAAATAAGATCAAATATAGGTTTTTTAAGAAAAACTTACGTTCGAAACTCTAATTGATGCTTGAACCAACACTAGGGTTGACCTACTATCTTCCGGACTCAGAATCGGGTTGTGGGACCTGTTGGATGAAGGAAACCGGGAGAGAGAAAAAAAATTAAAAAAA
This sequence comes from Cucumis melo, assembly GCF_025177605.1. Lineage (NCBI taxonomy): Eukaryota > Viridiplantae > Streptophyta > Magnoliopsida > Cucurbitales > Cucurbitaceae > Cucumis > Cucumis melo. Next base: position 21,079,209 of record NC_066858.1, on the reverse strand, counting down.
TGGAAAAAAGGGTTAGGTTTTTAGTTTTTTTAAATTTATAAAAAACAGGAACCCAGTTTTTTATCTTTAGAAAAAAATGCCAAGCCCTTTTCTTGAAGCCCTAAAAGCCCAATTTATAGAGAATTTACATGCAAGGTTGCATGTGCATACAAACACATTGACCAACAACACATAACCCACTAACCACTAGTGGGCTTAGTTTGCTAACTGTAATATGAGTCTTCATAGTTTGCTAACATCTAGTCCACTATAGTTAGTGGGTTTTATCCAACAAAATGTTGGATTTTCCTACTAATTTTGGTCAAAGGGTAAAATTGTCATTTGGTCAAAGTCAAACTTTGACTTTTCAAACCAAAAAGTCAACATTGACTTTTTACAATTTTATCTGTCTTGACTAATTTTGACCTTCCGAGCCTGAATCCGCATTTATTTTCTCAAGATTCAAATCATATTTGAATATATTGCCGGTCAAAGTTTGCTTTTCAAAAGTCAAAAGTCAATATTTTGACTTTTTACAACTTTGACTATTTCCATCTTTTTCGAGCTTCCGAGTATGAATCCACATTCATATCTTTAATATTTAAATCTCATTTAAGCATAAGCTCTATTAGTAATCTAAAACCGACGACTATATCACATATACTTGTCGGTTTCTCTCTCATCTTCTATTTCAAACAATTCAACTCATTCCACCATACTGTTCTAAGTTTATTCCATATAAGCTAGAAGCCTAATGGACCTATAGATCATGGGCTCCAACGATCTAGGATTAACAGGCTAAACACTTTATATCGAGCTAATCAACATTCGTTAACTAACGGATCATTCCACTAAAGTCGTGTAGTTGCACTTCCCTCACTATAGATATATTTGTGTCCATTTGATATAACCATGATCAGTAAGTTAATCCTTCACAGGTCGTTCATAAGCTTGGTTGGATCGAAAAGTACAGTTTTACCCCTAAGACTACATCTTTCTTCTTAAGTCCCACTGATTCACTATTGAATTCCGTCTTGCACCCTATGTTCCCAACTATCCACCCGATCTTACCCTTGAAATGGAAGGCTTATTAGGCCAATGCTAATGAGTTGCCATCACTTATGCAGATCTAAGGATAATCTCGTGTGAACAGGAGTTCACAGTTAGCTCAAGATTAGGATTAAGTTACCTAGGTCATCAATAAATGAGATAATCAGTTTTAAACAGTAAACGACATTATAACGTAAAAGTGACTATTTCATAGTTCTGTCTTATGTAAACCTTTTACATAGGATGCCCCAACTTTCATGTATCTACATGAACGATTCAGGATTACATTGTTTGTATTAACTACAAAGTGGGCCGCATCCATAGTATCTCTGAATAAGGCGCCCAACCTTTATTCATATACTATAGACTATTTAGGTTGGTTACTCGAACTTAATCCATGTTTATGTCTCTACATAAGTTCAAGTTTACTAAAAAATAGCCTTGGGATCTTAGTTTATTGGATTTAAGATTATAGTATTCAATTTCTCAATAACGACTTTATTAAATATAATATGATTACAAACTACGAGTTTTATGACATAAATTCCAACACTTTTTTTAAAGAGAGATAGAGAGGGAAGTTAATAACTTCCTCCCTCTCCCTCACGTAGGAGTTATTCTATTAATTAAAATAAAATAAACTTATATAAATTTAATCCATATTATATCTCATATCATATAAACCTTATATTATATCATATATAACATAACCAAGGGTTTAGATCTCTCATATGATCTATAGTTCTAATATGAATCGAATCCATATTAATTTTAATCTATAGTTTATTTATGAATCTTATTCATATTATTATTATTATTTGAATCATATCCAAATATTAACTTCTCTCATAGAAACTTTATATTATTATTTATCAAATACATTATATTAATTGTATCATATACAATTTATTTCCTTTAATCAATTTGAACAATTCAAATTTAAACCAAAATAAATTTGAATCTCATTTATCTTTATTCAAATTTAAACCAAGGGTTTAGACTATTCATTTCATGATCCGGTCTTATCAAACTCTGTGTATAGAAACCCCCTAATGTCTCGACGAGAATGATTGGGATCAAATCATTTGTAGCACGTTAGAACAATTGTAACAACTACAAAGCAAATCGTATTCATAATATCACCAGAATAAGGGGTCCACCAACCTTATCCATCATCTATAGACGATTTAGGTTATCTTTTAAACATGATCCACTTGTATGTCTCCACATACATGTTTAAGTTACCGAAGATAACCTTCGATTTTAGTTTATTGGTTTTGTAGGTTAATGCAACTAAATGTCAAATAAAATAAAACACTTTATTTTATTAGATAAATAAAATGCTTGTATATACAATTACAAACTACAAAACCACGAGATTTAGGGCATCAAACCCAAGAATAACAGATTTACCGTTCAAATCAAAAGCTAATGATGCTTGAAAGGCATTAAATTCTACTTGGTTGAGGCATTCTCTTACTCTATGTTGGTCCTTGCATATGTGACATAATAAGGGGTGATTCTAATTGTTTCGCTGGTTTGGCCCTCTCCATATATTTTCATCCCTTTAATGGAATTGTTTATTGTCTCCGTTGATGTTCCTTTTTCTCCGCTTATCTTTAGGACTTGAAAGAGAGTTCTTATCCTCCCTGGTAGTTGCACTTATTGATCATTAACTAACGACAACAATTCATACAAAAATAAGTATGAGCTATATGTTTAATATAGGGGTCTTTTTTAAGAAGAAAAAAAAATTATTTACGATTCATGATAGAAAAACTATTAAATAACAAACTCACTATACTCGATAACATAAGTGTAAATATTGTCAATTTTGTTATTTTTGACAATTTCTCTACATATAAACTAATTAAAGTAAAAATTGATAGATACACATATATGCATTAATTTATTAAATGGGAGTAGTTAAATTCATACATTATAATTTAAATTTTGTTATAATCTTATAATTCACAAATTCAATTTTCATATAATTAATTCAATTTATTTTATAAATTTTGCTATAATCTTATAATTCACAAATTCAATTTTCATATAATTAATTCAATATATAAAATAAATGAATAAATAAATATACTAAAAGAGACAAGAGAATGGACATGATAAAAAAAGTACCATCATTTTAAATGAGTAAAATTCATAGGTATAAAAGTATTAACACTTTATGACACAAACCAAGTACAAAATTCGACTACTTACGATTTTGCCATGAAGTAGAAATATTTTACCAATTTTACCATTTTTGACGATTGTCCTTATAAACCATAATCATATCTAATACCATAACCATGAAGCAATATAAACATTTCAATCAAACCGCCAAAAACTTACTAAGAATTGAGTAGTTCTTCATCTTCGTTTTGATCGTGATGAAGTTTAATAATGGCATAAATCCTATGAAGTAAAGCATATATTTCACCACTCTTCAAATGTGATCTATCTTCTACAATGAACTCATGAATCCCATCTCCCACTTCAATATAACTATATCCTGCTCTCTTTGTAATATGTGCTCCTTTCATCATCTTCCTTAACCTTGCAACTCCAGACCAATCACCAGCCTTGGCGTAAATGTTAGAAAGAATGACATAATTTCCAGGGTTCCATGGCTCAAGCTTGAAGAGGGACTCAGCTGCTACTTCACCCAATTCAACATTTCCATGGAAGCTACAAGCTCCCAAAAGAGTTCCCCATATAACAGAGTCAGGAGCCATTGGCATGTTTTGAATGAGATTGTAAGCTTCATGTAGCTCTCCAGCTCTCCCTAATAAATCTACCAAGCAGCCATAGTGCTCCAATTTGGGAGCAATTTGAAACTTACTCTCCATTGATTCAAAGAGTTGTCGACCTTCTGTAACCATGCCTCCGTGTGTGCAAGCCAAGAGAAGCCCTACAAATGTCACGTCGTCCAGTCTCATTTTCTGTATCTGTCATGAGAAAGATATAACACCACCATCAGTATAAATGCGAAAGTCTCATTTTCTGTATCTGTCATGAGAAAGATATAACACCACCATCAGTATAAATGCGAAAGATATAACAACACCATCAATATAAATACGAAAGATATAACACCATCAGTATAGATGCAAAAGATATAACAACACAACTTCAACAAGATTTAGCTATAGATCAACATTGTATCAACATAGGTAAAGGAAAATTTAATGTTATATCATCTTAACATTTCCTTCATTTGTAGACTTGAAATATGTAGAAGACTCGACAAGACGATTCATTATTTCTCTTTCTTCTTCTTTGCGATTTATTCATTATCTCTTCCAGATTTCTTCATCTTCTCTTTCAAATTTTCTTTCTTCTATTTTTAAATGACTCGTTCTTCTGTTTAAATCTCTTATTTCATTTTCACCGTTTTCGGCAAGATTCTTTGAAGCTACTTCATCTTTCTCATATTCAAGAATATATCCTTTAAATATCATTTTGACATGATTTAAATGATCGTTTACAATAGTCAATACGATCGTTTAAATTTGAAACATTTTTTCCATCGTTTAAAAATATCTACACTACCGTGTTGACTACGGTAAACGATCATTTATATCATGTCATAGTTAACACGATCGTATATCATGACCTAAACGATTGTAGACCATTCATTTAGACTGTAGTACACGATCATTCAGAAGATTACTTGCGTGCGTGTGCGATCAATTAATCGCTTGTTGACTGAGGTATTTTTTTGTATTTTCCATTGTGGATCTGTGAGTTTTTTTTCTGTTTTTATAATTGTTCTATACAGTGAAAATATTTTACCGGTTTGTTATATTTTTTAAAAAACCTCTTTTTTTTAGTCTTAATGAAAATTCAAACATAACAAGTAAAGGCAATCACGAAAGAATATTTTCTTATTGGATTGTGATTGAAGAACTATCCAATATATAAGAAGTAGTTCTTAAAACAATAAAAACAGAATTTACATCAACAGTTATAACCAACTCTTTAATGGATCGCCTTAATATCCGCCCTCAAGCCTATGTTTGCAGCATTTATAACACATAATTTTGTCCTTAGAGGAAGAAATGAATGTGCAGACAGAGGCTCGGTGAATATATGTAATCTATGTCGTAGTTGGAAGATGTTGAATGAGCATTTTCCGCTGCATAACCAGATCTCTAACAAAGTGTATGTCTATCTTTACATGCTTTGTTCTTAAGTGTAAAATGGGATTAGCGCTTAAGTGAACAGCTCCAAGGTTGTCACACCATAGGATAGGTGGTTTTGGTAGTTGAGTTTTCAATTCTTTGAACAATGAATTCCATATAAGTTCTTGAGTAGCAGTAGCAAGACATCTGAATTCAGCTTCAGTGCTAGATCTATGTTTGCTGTTTCTTGGAACCCCAAGTTATTAAGTTTCCACCAAAGTAGATGCATAAGCCTGAAGTGGATCTTCTATCATTTGGATCTGAAGCCCAATTAGCATCAGCAAACGGTTGAACATTGAAATGAGTTGGTTTTCTCAAATACAGACTTGATTGGGATGTGCCTTTTAGATATCTCAGATTTCTCTTCACTGCTTTCCAATGAAAAAATTGTTGGCTTATGCTTCTGGCAAACACGATTGACTGAGTAGGCAATTTCTAGTCTTGTGATAGTGGCATATTGAAGAGCTCCTACAGTACTTATGTATAAATGAGGGTCTGCAAAGGATTCACTGCCAGTAGCTGAGTGTATTGGAGAGCTGATCATTGGGGTGGCAATTTCATTTGCTTTAAACATCTTTGTTTTGTGTAGTAAATCAGTAATGTATTTCTCCTAAGACGGAAATAAACCCCTTTCTAGTGGATATGACACTTCAATGCCAAGGAAATAAGTGAGCCTGCCAAGATCGTTTAAAGAAAAGGTATGATTCATGCGAGTAATCAATTTGCTGATTTTAGATTTTGAAGAACCAATGATGATAATGTCATCTACATAAACTAAAACATAGCACATATTTCCATTTTTGTCTCATAAATAGAGAAGTATCTACTCTTGAATAGTCAAAACCTTGAGAAATGAGGAAGGTTTAGTCTATCAAACCATGCCCTTAGTGCTTGTTTTAAGCCATAAAGAGCTTTCTTCAGTCTGACATACCAAGGGGTATTTGATTCATCTATTATAGAAAATCTAGTTGGTTGTTCCATAAAGACTTCTTCACTTAGAATTCAATGAAGAAAGGCATTGTTTATGTCTAATTGTCGAATTTCCCAACTATTTGCAAGAGCAACAGATAAAATGATTCTGATTGTGATAGGTTTGATGACTGGACTATATGTTTCAGAATAGTCAATATCTTCTATTTGATAAAACCCTTGAGCTACAAGTCTTGCCTTGTATCTTGAGATGGAGCCATTTGAATTTCTATTGATTTTAAATACCCATTTGCATCCAATGATCTTGTTTTGAGGAAGAGGAACTGGATCCCATGTTTCATTTTTTATTAGAGCTCTATATTCATCTTTCATTGCTTCAAGCCAGTGGGGACTTTTTAAAGCTTCTTTGGCCGTGGATGACTCTTTCTCAATGTATTCTATGAGAAGCACTTTAGGTTTCCTTATTCCATTCTTTGATCTAGTAACCATATCGTGGGTGTTGGTAGCAGTACAAGTTTGTGATGATGGAGTAGATGTATGAGTTTGTGTTAGACCTCCAATCAAGCTAGTTTACCAAAGAAGAAATAAGCTACAACAGAATTAGTTAGGAAAGCAGTTAACAGATCAGTTAGAAATTAGTTAGAAAACACATGTTAAATGTGTTAAGAAAATGTGTATAAATAGAGGATTAATGATAGAAGAAGGGCATCCGAAATTTAGTGAGAAGTTGTACTTGATTCTTGAGAAGCAAGATCAAGAGCTTGTGGCAGAATTGATACCTCATCAATTCTGTGTGTTTGTTACTGATTCTAATAAAAGAAGAGTTCATTCAGCTTACTTGGCCGGAGTTCTATCAAATTGGTATCAGAGCTCGTGGTCCGACAAGATGGTGCAAACTAGGATCGAAGAACGACTTGAAGTAATGGATCAAGAAATAGCATTGATAAAGAAAGAGCTCGGAAAGATGCCGATCATCGAATTAACCCTGAACGATATCACGAAAAATATGCAGACGATACGCACCCAGTCGGACAAACAAGAACAGATGATGCTGATGATAATGGAAACTATAGCCAAGGATCGAACTACCACCAGCGAACGTAATGAGGAGTCCAATGCGCACATGTCTGTGACAAATAAGGGAAAGGAAAAAGAAGCAAACTCCAGCAAATCGGCCGTACCGGGACGAAGCAACTCCGATGACCGAAACGAAGGAAAAACAGAGACCGAAGAAGCCGCAGCCGACCGGAATAAATTCAAGAAAGTAGAAATGCCTGTGTTCGCCGGAGAAGATCCAGACTCATGGCTCTTCAGAGCCGAAAGGTACTTTCAGATCCATAAACTATCTGATTCTGAGAAAATGTTAGTTTCCACGATCAGCTTCGACGACCCTGCCTTGAATTGGTACCGATCGCAAGAAGAAAGAGAGAAGTTCACCAGCTGGGCAAACTTGAAAGAAAGACTATTAGTGAGGTTCAGATCGAGCCGAGACGGAACAGTATTGGGACGGTTTTTACGAGTTAAGCAAGAATCCACAGTCGACAATTACCGGAATTTGTTCGACAAACTCGTTGCACCATTAAGTGATGTTCCAGACCCAGTCGTCGAAGACACCTTCATGAATGGTTTGTTCCCATGGATAAGAGCGGAAGTAAGAATCTGTCGACCCAAAGGATTAGCTGAGATGATGGAATTCGCGCAATTAGTCGAAAACAGAGAAATTAAGCGCAACGAGGCAAATTTGAATAATCTCGCAGGCGGTAAATATTTTCAGCAAAACACCACAACAGCAGAACGCCGGCAAACACCAACAGCGATAGCAAGACGAATACCAACTTTCCCATGCGAACTATCACTTTGAGGAGCTCTAATAATGCCGAAATTCGTAAAGATGCCAACTCAAGAAGATTACCCGACACAGAATTCCAGGCCCGGAAGGAAAAAGGACTCTACTTTAGATGCAACGAAAAATATTCAGCGGATCATAGATGCAAAATGAAAGAATTACGCGAACTGAAAATGTTTGTTGTGAAAAAAGAAGGCGAGGAATATGAGATCATTAAGGAAAACGCCGCTGAAGAAAAAACATTAGAACCACCGCAAGAAGAAGAAAAGCAAAAGACCTTTGCCGAGTTATCTCTAAACTTTGTTGTTGGGCTGAACGATCCGGGCACGATGAAGGTCAAAGGGAAAATCCAAGAGAGGGAGTGATCATCCTTATAGATTGTGGAGCCACCCACAACTTCATCTCTGAAAAATTAGTGGAATCACTACAATTAGCCGTCAAGGAAACCGGCCACTACGGTGTTATACTTGGATCCGGAACAGCAGTACAAGGCAAGGGAATATGTGAAAACGTGGAAATCCAACTATCAAATTGGAAAGTGAAGGAAGAATTTCTACCATTAGAACTCGGAGGAGTGGATGTCGTACTAGGTATGCAATGGCTCCACTCGCTCGGAATAACAGTAGTCGACTGGAAAAACCTCACACTTACATTCTCTAGTGAGGGAAAACAGATCTCAATAAAAGGAGACCCCAACCTCACTAAATAACGCATTAGCCTTAAAAGTATGATCAAGACCTGGGTTGAACAAGATGAAGGATTCTTAATCGAATGCAGGGCAGTACAAGTTCATACAGAAAATGAACAAAGCAGCACAGCAGCAACAACCATTGGAGATGAACCCCTGCAAAACGTGCTGAAACAGTTCGAAGATGTATTTGACTGGCCGGAAAGACTGCCGCCAAGAAGAGGAATAGAACACCAAATACATCTCAAAGAAGGAACCAATCCAATAAACATTAGACCCTATAGATATGGGTTTCAACAAAAGGCAGAAATGGAAAGATTAGTAGAAGAAATGCTAGCTTCAGGCATCATCAGACCAAGCAATAGCCCCTTCTCAAGCCCTGTACTATTAGTTAAAAAGAAAGATGGCAGCTAGCGCTTTTGTGTAGATTACCGAGCAGTGAACAACGCCACAATTCCATACAAGTTCCCAATACCAGTAGCTGAAGAACTATTTGACGAGTTAAATGGGGCAACGGTATTCTCAAAAATAGACCTCAAGTCAGGATACCATCAAATAAGAATGATTGATAAAGATATTCCGAAGACGGCTTTTCGCACTCACGAAGGCCACTACGAATTCCTTGTTATGCCGTTTGGGCTAACCAACGCCCCGACCACTTTCCAAGCCTTAATGAATAGCATCTTTAGACCATTTTTGAGAAAGTTTGTGCTGGTCTTCTTCGATGACATCCTGATCTATAGCAAGAATAAAAAAGACCACATAGAGCATATTGAAAAGGTCTTTCTTGCATTGAGAAAGCATACCCTCTTCGCCAATAAAAAGAAGTGCAACTTTGGCCAGAAGAAGGTAGAATACTTGGGACATATCATATCAGGAGAAGGAGTGGAAGTAGACTCGGAGAAAATAAAAGTTGTTGCAGATTGGCCATGTCCAACAAATATAAGAGAAGTTCGGGGATTCCTTGGATTAACAGGCTACTACAGGAGATTTGTCCAACATTATGGATCAATAGTAGCCCCATTAACCCAACTACTCAAAAAAGGGGGATTCAAATGGAACGAAGATGCGGAAGAATCGTTTTGAAAGCTAAAGTCTGCAATGATGTCTCTACCAACGTTAGCCTTACCCAACTTTACACTCCCATTTGAAATAGAGACAGATGCATCCGATTTTGGAGTGAGAGCAGTACTAATCCAGTCAAAGAGACCCATTGCCTTCTACAGCCATACACTATCCATGAGAGATAGAGCTCGGCCAGTATATGAACGCGAGTTGATGGCGGTTGTACTATCCGTTCAAAGATGGAGGCCATACTTGCTTGGGGCAAAATTCGTAGTAAAAACGGATCAAAAATCACTGAAAATTTTGCTAGAACAACGGGTCATCCAACCACAATATCAAAAATGGTTATCTAAACTATTGGGGTACTCATTTGAAGTGGTGTACAAACCCGGCTTAGAAAATAAAGCAGCCGATGCTTTATCAAGAAAACCACCGGACATACAATTAAACAGCATTTCAGTACCATATTGGATGGACTTGGAAACCATAAAGGAAGAAGTAGAGAAAGATGAAAAGCTAAAGAAAATAGTAGCAAGCTTAAACGAAGAGGACGAAGACCAAACCAGCAAATTCACAATAAAGAATAGCCTCCTGCATTACAAGAATAGACTGGTAATCTCAAAAGCGTCCTCCCTAATTCCAGCCATACTGAATACATTTCATGACTCAGTAGTAGGACACTCCGGGTTCCTAAGAACTTATAAAAGACTAGCAAGTGAGCTATATTGGGAGGGGATGAAATCAGATGTTAAAAAACATTGTGAAGCTTGCGTAACATGCCAACGCAACAAAAGCTTAGCTCTATCGCCAGCCGGACTATTAATGCCACTTGACATACCGCATCAAATTTGGAGCGACATCTCTATGGACTTCATTGATGGTCTACCTAAAGCAAAAGGATGGGATGTAATACTCATGGTAGTAGATCGGCTCAGCAAATACAGCCACTTCTTGGCCCTTAAACACCCTTACACAGCTAAGACAGTAGCAGAAAGCTTTGTAAAAGAAATAGTGCGACTGCACGGCTTCCCTACTTCCATTGTCTCCGATCGAGACAAAGTTTTTCTCAGCCATTTCTGGAATGAATTGTTCAAAATGGCGGGCACTAAACTCAAGAAAAGCACAGCTTACCACCCGCAGACCTTTGGACAAACAGAGGTAGTCAACAGAGGACTAGAAACCTATCTCAGATGCTTTTGTAGTGAACACCCAAAGGAATGGATCCTATGGCTACCTTGGGCCGAGTACTGGTACAACACTACTTATCAAAAGGCGCTGGGAAAATCACCCTTCCAAGTGGTCTATGGCCGTAAACCGCCAACCCTACTATCTTATGGAGAACGAAGAACTTCAAATTCTTCAATAGACGAGCAGTTGAAAGAACGAGATGTGGCCTTAGACGCACTACGGGAGCACTTATTGCTAGCTCAACAACAAATGAAACTATATGCTGACCGAAAAAGAAGACAAGTGGAATTCCAGGTTGATGAATTAGTATTACTTAAAATACGACCATACCGACACGCCACTCTACGAAGCAAAAGAAATGAAAAACTATCATCACGGTATTTTGGACCCTACAAAATTCTCGAAAGAATTGGTGAGGTAGCGTATAGATTGGAATTACCAACGGACGCCGCTATCCACCCTGTTTTTCATGTTTCGCAACTAAAAAAGTTCGTAAATCAGCAGACAAATATAGTGCCCACACTACAAAACATAACAGAGAAGCTCGAGTGGCAGTCGCAACCGGAAGAAGCACGTGACTACAGACAAGACAAAACCGGGAAGTGGGAAGTGCTAGTTGCCTTGAAGAATTTGCCAGACTATGAAGCGTCGTGGGAAGACTATGATGAAATGAACCAGCGGTACCCTAATCTACACCTTGAGGACAAGGTGAATCTCAAAGGAGGGAGTAATGTTAGACCTCCAATCAAGCTAGTTTACCAAAGAAGAAATAAGCTACAACAGAATTAGTTAGGAAAGCAGTTAACAGATTAGTTAGAAATTAGTTAGAAAACACATGTTAAATGTGTTAAGAAAATGTGTATAAATAGAGGATTAATGATAGAAGAAGGGCATCCGAAATTTAGTGAGAAGTTGTACTTGATTCTTGAGAAGCAAGATCAAGAGCTTGTGGCAGAATTGATACCTCATCAATTCTGTGTGTTTGTTACTGATTCTAATAAAAGAAGAGTTCATTCAGCTTACTTGGCCGGAGTTCTATCAGTTTGGTTTGGAGCTGAAACAATTTCTTGGTTTTGAAGGACAATAGGTATGGATTAATGACTTTGGCTGCTAAGGCCGGGTCCCACACTTAGTCGGGGAAGGTTTAAATAGTGAGGGAATCTGAGAGTGAGGGTATGAAAATCGTGTGAAGCATTTGCTATTCCTTAAGAGATAGAAAAGGCGGAAGGGCAGGGTTTACATTTCGTTCTTCGTTAGTTGTCTTCGTTCTTGTTGAAGATTTGGTGTCCTACCATTTCCCTGTAATTCCTTCTGTTGTTTCCATTGAATAAGAATCATCCAAAGTTGGTGTTCTATCACTCACCCATACCAGCTACAAAACATGTGAACAAAAAAAAAAGGATTTACTATGTACTCACTTATACTTCTGAAGTTTATTAGTGATTTAGAAACTAAAATTCAGAACAAAAACAAACGAAGAAGGATATAGAAAACTCACCAACATTTGATCATAAAGCTGAAGAGCATCAATGCATCTTCCATGCACAGCCAATCCCATTATCATGGTATTCCACGAGCACAAGTTTCGTTTGCTTCCAATCTCATCAAAAATTCGCCCCGCCTCCTCGATGTTCCCGCACCTAGCATGCAATTCCAGTATCGCATTGCTCACATACATGTTTTTGAAAAATCCATTATTTCTTGCATATGCTTCAATCCTCTTCCCAATATCCAAAGCCCCAAGCTGAGAACAGGCAGGAAGAACACTTGCTATGGACACCTCATTTGGCTTAGTGCCTTTCTCATTTTCCAATCCTATAAACATCTCCAAGGCCTTCGCGTACTTCCCATGTTGTGCATACCCAGATATCAACGCTGTCCAGGAAATCACATTTCTTACCGGCATTTTGTTGAACAATTCTAACGCAGCCTCCATATGCCCGGACCTTGCATAACCCGCAATCAACGAATTCCAGGTGGGTATATCTCGAACAGACATTTCATCAAACAGTTGGCGCGCACACCTCAACATTCCCAATTTTGCATACATGTCCAACAATGCCGTCATAGCGAATATATCAGAAGCAAATCCTGACTTACAGAAATGAGAATGAAGCATCTGACCTGGGTAAACATTAAAAAGGGAAGCGCAGGCGGGAAAGAGAAAGGTGAATGAATACTGATTTGGAGAGCAACCTTGGAAACACATTTGACAGTAAAGCAACCAGCATCGTTGGGGTTGACCAATTGAAGAAAATGTTTGAATGAACTTGTTGTAGAGATAAACAGATGGCTTAGGAATTTGGACAAACAGGGTGCAAGCATACGGAAGATCTGGTAATTGCAGAAGCTTTTCAATGAGGAACTTTGTGTGATCTAGGCCGTTTCTGAGGCTGTAAGCATGAATTTGCTTCAATTGGTTCATAACAGTTCTGCACCGTAAAGCATTTCAATGATCATGTTAGTGCAATTGGTTCATAACAATTCAACCTATGTTATTCCGTAATAAACAAACATTAAAGCCAATAAGCCCTCCAGCTTGTCAAGCACTTAACCAACTACAGGACTTCAAATTGAGAAACAACTTTGAGCAAAGTAACAAGTGAGGTAAATAAGCCTATTTTATTTAGTAAATATATCGCATGAGCACTAACCTCCATCAAGTCCATTCCATTACTGTAGAACTTTAAGTTTCTGGTGCCATTAGAAACAGTTAACACTGAGGCAAGGCAAACATACGTTATCTCTGGACAACAAAGGGACACGTATGTTGTCTATTTAACTGTAAAATGGCCTTCTTGTATCTTTTGTTGGGAAAAATGGTGTCATTGTGAATCAGCTGAGCCAAAGGTTCAATCTACGAGTATTAAGAACAAACCTCCTACCGTAGCCTATATGTTAGGTGACTACAAATCTCTACCACCAAATCAAGGTTAACCTATAAACCACTTCCATCTGGGAAGGAATACTGCAAGCCTTTCCCTAGTAGCGACTTACTTCAGAAAAACAATTGTCTTGAAAAGTTTACAACATAAGTGATAGACCACCAAAACTTGCCTAAAGTATCCTCACTGTTGCTCCTTAGTCCCAGAGTAACCTCATGTCTATGTGACAAACGAGTTTTAAGAAATTTTGTCTATCTTTCCTCTTAACAAGCAAAGTTGATTCATCCAATGATGGTAAACTTGGGTCCATCAAGAGTTTTCTTTTTCCTTAATGAAGTTTGATCCTTGAGCTACTTCAACTTCCTTTTTTCAATACTAACGCAACTTTTCCATTTACTTCAGGCTGGCCTAATTTCCTTTTTCCCACCAAACTGATGACTTCATTAGTTTCTTTGTTTTAATTTGATCTCTACGTCAAATTCTCCCAAACCTTGCAGAAAAGCCCAACGAGTTTAAATTTTTTATTAATAGAACCTCAGCGTTTCATCCAATATTTTCTTGCCAATTATCGTTAGTAGCTCATGCTAAAAGATACTTCCTTCAATATTTTTTAGTAAATCCAGCTTTTGTTTTTAGAAAAGTAAATACTCAAGCTTGATGAGGCATTCCTCCAACATTTTGATTGTCCCTACTTAATCTTTTTATTTTTTATTTTTTTATTTCGGGGGAAAAAATTTCACACTAGAGTTGAGTTTCATAGTCAATGCCTCGTGCATTTCCTTTTCAACCATTCAAACCAAGGTTGTAAGCTTTAAAGATTAACAAGGTTCCTTGTACCAACTGCCCATTCAAAATACTTTCAAACACAAACCATAGCTTAGAAAGTCAGGCCAAATTTATTTATGAGGAGTCTTGATACATTAATTTCCTTAATCTCTCGATATAGCTGAAATTTTACTTCTCGCTTCTTTTACTATCTCATAATTGTTACCGCCTTGCTAATTGGCTAAATATATTTTTTTAAGATACCCAACTTCTAGCTTGAGTTGTTTTTGTGATTGTCCTAGAATATGCTTCAGAATGACCTTTTCTTAGCTATTATTACGAAAGTTGCGGATCCTGCATAATATTTTTTTTTTTTCCATATTTACATTATTCTGCACATTTGATCCTCTGGAAGTTTTCTTTTTCAAACTAGTTTGGCTTTCTTTGCTAAAAACACCAACCAAGCTAATAAAGGGGGTTCTTCATGTTACCACTTATACTCCATCTTGTAAGCTTTTACTTTCATGGCACATAAGGAATCAAAATACCTTACTTAGTCCACAAAAACTCGGACTTCATAAGTGCGATTATAACATTTCATTCTTTCTATGTATATACACACCCACGAGACGGGCACTTCAAATCCAGTGTCTCTTGAAAAACTTTTGTCCCTTAAAATTTATTTTCTTCCCTATCCACCCACAACTTAAACCTTCGACTTAAACATGTGCTCCATAATTCCATCTTCCTTTCAGCATCATCACTTCTATAACCCACATTAAAACATAACATCAACAAACCAATTAAAATGCACCGAACAAACACATACAATCACTGAAAAGCATCCAAGACATCAATCTTCATAAAGACTCCATTCATAAACATAGCACAATGCTTATCCTACAAAAGACATGTTCACTTGATAGTTGATGCATAACAAAAAACAAAGTTCGTAAGAGTTTAAAGCTCAAAACACTTACTAATAACTTTTCACATACTTCACAATCACAAGTTTAACATAAAATTCAGCAAACACAGTTACAACAAAGTCAAAAAAAGGCACAATCCTAGTCAATTGCAGCACACAATTCCCAACCTAGCACTAAGGCGAACCCAAAGCAAAATTACTAACCTTATTATCTAGTTTGACCCAACTTAAAAGCCATTTGCCAACCTGAAACAAATTTTCATAATTTAGTAATTTAACCAAAATTAATTTAAATGCTATTGCTTGGACAAAAAAATACCTAGGGGGCTTTTCACCCATTCTTGGGTTTCGTCATCTGTGTAAAATTAGCTCGAAATCACAAAAGGAAGAATAAATTTGAAGATGGTTAGAGTCTAACCAACAAATAAAATCGAGTTCGAGAGGGAATAAATGAGTTTATTTCTGCTGAAAAAGAAAAATGAATTTGTAGATGTTTCGAGTTCAAATAGGTTGGAACTTACATATTTGAACTCTACAAGCTCTGGGTAATACGAGTCAATGGAGCTGTGGGTCATGCTCTAATCTGCACGCCAGTCACATAAGCGTCCACCGGTGTGAGGAGAACACTTAAAACGAGTGGTAGTAATCTGTGCGAAGAGAACCAAAGAGAAAAGTGGCGGGAGGGAGCAGAAACCGAAATAAAGACAGGAAATTGCAATAAAAATATGTTAAAAACGAGGTTAAATGACTTTTGGATAACTTTTCAAAATGAGGAGTCTCCTGACAATTTAGGTGTGAATGGACAAAAATACACTTCATTAAATTTCTCTTTCTCTTTTCCTTTCCCTCTTCCACGTTTGCTTTTCCTTCTCTCCACAATCACTTTCCATTCTCTTTCGCGTAGAGTTCCCTTTCCCTTCTCTTTCGCGTAGAACACCTGAAGTAAAAAAAAAAAAAAAAAATCATTGTGGTTTGATACTCTGCTCCAGTGTCGTTCGAAGATACTTCGTCCATTCGTCGCTTGCTGTTCGTCGCTTGCCGTTCGTCAGTCATCTAGTGCAGTTTGTCGCTCATTCTTTTCGAACCATTCAATCAACTTCAAGCGTTTTCTCTTATTTCGGTGAGTTTCATCTCTAACCCATTTTCAATTTATTTGCTGTAAATGTTTGGTTTAGGTATTTGTTGCTAGTTTCATCCGTAAATGTCTGGTTTTTGGAATAGACTTATTTGCTGTAAATTAGTTTAGTCAAAGTTTGGTTTAGGTTCTTAAAAAGTTCAATAGGTAGTGAAAAATGAATTGAACTAGAGGATTTAGTTGGGTCAAATAGAGGAGGAGTAAGCAATAAGAATAGAAGGAATAGAGGGTTTTTTTTCTTTTATCTACATTGCTTTCTATCTATTTTGTATTATCTTATATTGTGAGCAATTTTTCATGCTGCTGCTATGGATGCTTCTCAAACCACTCTGCTTCTGTCTATTCTGTATTATCTTATATTATGAGCATCAATTTGAATTGTTTTTATGCATGTTTAGTAAGTCTCTTAGGCCTTCATGGTTTATCTTGCACATATCTCGCACCCATCTCGCACCTTCCAAACTTTCACTATTTATTTCAAAATCAAATAGGTATACCTCCTAATCCATTTACAGCGATTCTTTGCATGTTTAGTAAGCCTTTTAGGCCCTCATGCTTTATCTCGCACGTATCTTGCATGCATCTCGTACGTTTCAAACTTTCCCTATTTATTTCAAAATCAAATTGGTACACCTCTTAATCCATTTAGAGCGATTCTTTGCATGTTTAGTAAGTCTCTTAGGCCCTTATGCTTTATCTCGCACGTATCTCACACGCATCTCGCACGTTCCAAACTTTCACTATTTATTTCAAAATCAAATTGATACACCTCTTAATCCATTTAGAGCGATTCTTTGCATGTTTAGTAAGTCTCTTAGACCCTCATGTTTTATCTCGCACGTATCTCGCACGCATCTCGCACGTTCCAAACTTTCACTATTTATTTCAAAATCAAATTGGTACACCTCTTAATCCATTTAGAACGATTCTTTGCATGTTTAGTAAGTCTCTTAGGCCCTCATGCTTTATCTCGCACGTTCCAAACTTTCACTATTTATTTCAAAATCAAATTGGTACACCTCCTAATCTATTTAGAGCTATTCTTTGCATGTTTAGTAAGTCTTTTAGGCCCTCATGCTTTATCTCACACACATCTCGCAGTTATTTTTGTTATTTCTTTGCATCTCGCAAACATCTCGCAGGCATCGCGTAGGTTCTTAAGTTCAAATCAATTTTTGCAGGAATTAAAAAACTTAAGGTAGTTTAAGGATATCACATGTTCAGATTTTAGTGCGTTACGGTGGTGTCCAAGGATCTTGGAAGTCCTCTTTTGACCCGACAACATAGTCAACCAACCTATACTCTTCCCTCAAGTCAAACGGGCGATTCTCTTTAATACATTCTTTGTATTGGGGCCACTTCGTAACTAAAAGCTGCTGCAAAGAAAAACATGCAGTCTCTTCCATTAGGTTGCACCGTGAGATTCCTATAACACGCCTGCTTATCTGTCCTAGAGTGACGTTCCCTTCGGAGGATTGTATTATAGGATTTGGAACATCGCGAACTCCTTATATGGATATGGTCTCTTAGATTGGTTTCATATTGACTTTCCACTTTGGGGAACATAATGATTCTTATCTCTTAGATCTAAAAATGGTCAAGAATTGCTAAGGAGTCAATATATTATCGATTGAAGTAGCAATAACTAAGTACTATAGGAATATGAGATATTCAGGAGTTAGCATTTTGGTCAAGATTTTCTTAGTTCAAAGAAGTAATCGACTACCCCTTGGTAAAGGTTATTCTAAACCTTTGAAATACTGTTGCAAAATAAAACAATGAGGGGTACATTATTAATATTTGCTAAACTAGATTGGTTCTTAAAGGATTATAGTTTTTTCACTAAGTAGAATATGTTCTTATTTTTCAGCATGAATAGCTCAATAGTACAACTCTTAGCTTCTAAACTAATTATGCTACATGGAAATCAAACCTAAATACAATACTAGTGATGATTGATTTAAGGTTTGTCTTAACTGTGGAACGTCCTCAAGCTCTGCCTCAAACGCTAACTAAAATGTTTTAGGAAGCATATGAACGATGGGTTAAGACCAATGAAAAGGCCCATGTCTATATTCTTGCAAGCATGTATGATGTTTTGGCAAAAAAACATGAATTCTTAACCACGACTAGAGAGATTATGGATTCATTGAGGGAGATGTTTCGTCGACCTTTAAGGTCCCTCAGACAGGAAGCAATTAAGCACATTTACATCAAGCGAATGAAGGAAGGGGCCTTTGTTAGAGAACATGTCCTAGACATGATGATGCACTTCAATATCGCTGAAGTAAATGGCGATCTCATTGATGAAGCAAATTAAGTGGTCTTTATTTTACAATCTCTTTTGAGGAGTTTTGTACCATTTTAAATGAATACTTCTTTAAATAAAATAGAGTTCACTCTAACCACTCTTTTGAATGAGTTTCAGTAATTCTAGAACCTTACCATGGGTAAAAGTGTCACACCCCCTCCCCAACTACCTGCTAGCTTAGACCGAAAGACGGCGTGAAGCCGACCGACAACGATTTTATTTACCATATCTGTAGACTTTACTTAAAACTTTAATGTGATGAACTTGCCAGTCTAGTATATAAACTATTATACATGCACACAACGCAGCGAATCCTAGACTAATCATATACATCATAAAATGTATCTCGGAAATAACTAATTTCACAAGTAAATCTAGAGAAACGTTAACCAAAACATAACTAACAAAAATTTACACAACTGCAACTCCTAAAGCGTATACAAACTGTGGAGTATCTATAACATACAAGGGTGTGTATACATTAGAACACAACAGACTCCATGCCCAACTCGAAACACGTACTGGCAATCGATAATGGAGCTTCAGCAGACTAAGGCAGTTTATCATGCACCGAGAACTCGATCTCTACCTGAAAAATGGGTAAAACATTTTGGAAAGGGTGAGCTGTAAAGCTTAGTGAGTGACTCAATTTAAAACTATAAATTTAAAGATAAGAGCACGTGAAAACTTTACGCATATAAATCTGTTTATACAAGTCGTAAATGTAAACATATAGTAGTAAGAATAGCTTTCTCAAATACTCAGCATGTACGTCATTGAAATCTAACAAGGCATATCAAGTATATCGAAACATTTTAACTAACATGACAAATCTACATTGTGTAGGACACGCCCAGTAAAACCAACGTTTACAAGCTCTACGATGTAGTGGGGCCCGTCTAGCACTCATGACAGCATCATTGTCACGAAGTACACTCAACATCAACAACGAAATTTAACCAGTGTGCACACGGTATTCTCTAGCCTTAGGCTCAAGATCTCAGTCATGTAGTTAATGAAAATTTCATAAATCATCTAAAAAAATATTAAAACATGCCTGCTTATAAATCTTACACAAAGCTCAAACTTTACTGAACTCTTTCATGAAAAACTGTAGTTCTTAAAATAAAACTTCTTACTAATTCATGCTTTGCTTAAACCATTGTGGTTTAAATACTTTCCAAACATTTAATATCCACGTGCTAGCATAAATTTCATTAAGAAATCTAGTCTCCAAACGTATACTTGAAAATAGTCATGAAATTTAAATACCTTTCATGGCTTCGTAAATAAACATTTATCGCATTCAATCATAAATAACAGTTATGGAAAATATTTAAAAATTGGTTTTGTCACTCACAATCTTGGGTTAGATCCTTGGTCTGTAAGCTCGATTTAATTCTTCTCGACCTGCCAACAACCCAACCGAGTATTAGAACTCTAAACATTCTGGTTTTCTAAAGATATACATAACATGTCGCACTAAAGATGACGCTCACGAAAACAAAGCTTAAGAAATAAAATCCTATTTCAACAACTCTCTGAAATTTCTAGATTTCTAACATAAACTTCAAATGACTATAACTCCCTCAATACTTAACCAAAATGAGTGTTCTTTATGTCAAAATATTCATTTTGATGTCCTCTATAATTTATCTAGAGAAAAGAAAATATGATTCCTAACAGATTGTTATAGAAATGGCCCGAAAAAGAGAGAGTTCAAAAATAGAGTCTTCTACTATCCCCTGACTTGTTTATGAAATTAAGCTTACTTCTAATCATATTTAGCTCACAATTTATTCATAAATGTTGTATTAAATTGAATAAGCTTTCCAACCATACCAAATAGAGATCCTAACTCCACCGGTACTCTCGACAATACAAGAGAAACCAGAGATCTCCTGAATTCGCGAGAAAACCAACTACCCTGTTTTCTTCATCAAAAATCACCCAATGAACATCCGAATTTGCTCAAACTTTCTTATTAAAATTTGCTTGAAAATGAAGTAACTTTCAGTAAATTTAAACCTCACCTCTTAATTCTTTTTATGTAGCTCAAACCGTTCAGAAAACTAGAAGTGGTCTGTGTTTACCATACTTCTGCCATAGCTGTCACTTTTCCAAGGTTCTCTTCTTCCTCTTCAGCCTCAATTTCACAAAACCTTCCTTCTTCTTCCTTGCTCAGCTTTTGGTGGATGAGTTTTGCTTTTCCTTGAGAGGAGACGGTGGAAATGGAAAAAGAATTGATGAAGATGGAGAAATGAATAACAAAAACAAACCCTTCTCTTTTATTTCTTTCTCTGTCTCACTTTCCTCTTTCTTTCCTTTTATCTTTTCTTTTCTTTTCTTTTTTATTTAATTAAAACCTTTAATTATGTATATATATACTTAATTTCCATTTTTCTTTTATTCATTTCATATAAAAAAAATCCAAAGAGAATTTCGGTTTTACAAAAAGGAAGGAAGTGGAAGCAAATGTTCCTACTACAATGAAATAGTTTATTGGAGGATCGTCCTTTGAGACTAAAGTTGGGCCTTCACAAATGAAGAAGAAGGGAAATGGGAAGACTCCCAAGAATAGTAAGGGAAAGAAAGTTGTTAAAGGTAAATTTATCATTGCAACCAAGACGAACATTGGTAAAGAAATTGCCCACAGTACCTTGTCGAGAAGAAAGCTAAGACGAAAGTACAAGGTAAATATGATACTTCAACCTGAATAGTAGATTCAGAAGAAGTCACTAATCATATTTACTTCTCATTTCAGAAAACTAGTTCTTGTAAAGCTTGGAGAATACAAGATCATCCTAAAGTTTGGAACAAAAGAGATCGTCTAAACTAAAACAGTGGGAGATCTGAAGTTGTTTTGATAGATATATCATATTTAAAGATGTTTTGTATGCTTCTCAAAAAGTTGAGAAATTTAATATTTACCTCTTGTATTTCAGAACAAATGTATAGAATATATTTTGAAATTAGAAATGTTCATCTTCCTAGAAAATATATTCAGTTTTGTTCTACTTATAAACAACTTATATAAGTTAAGATCAACTAGAGAAAAATTTGTCTTTAATACTTAATTATTTAGCATAAAAGTCAAAAAGGTTTCTTCTAATGCCTATATATAGGGTACTTAAGATTCGGTCACGTAAATCTCAATGCAATTGGGAGATTGGTTAAGAGTAGACTTCTAAAATTAGTTAGAAGATAAATTTTTACCTTCATGTGAATCTTGTCTTAAAAGTAATAATGACCAAGATATCTTTTACCAAAAAAGGTCTCATAACCAAAATATCATAAGTGCTCGTACATTCGGACCTCTAAGGACCAATGAATGTCAAAGTTCAAGGAGGGTATGAATATTTCATCAATTTTATTAATGATTACTCAAAGTTTGGTCATGTTTACCTATTGCATCACAAGTCTGATTCTCTTGAAAATTTTAGAGAATGGAAGACTGAATTTGAGAATCAATTAGGTAAAATCGTGAAAACATTTCAATCAGATCAAGATGAAAAGTATGTGGGCTTGAGATTTCAAGACTATTTGATAAAGCACAAAATCTAGTCACAACTCTTTACATCTAGTCATCTAAGCAAAACGGTGTATTAGAAAGAAGAAACCGAACCTTGTTGGACATGGTTTGCTCTATGATGAGCTTTTCTCAATGATTTTAAAAAAAATATGAAATTTGTTTTGACAAATACCTCATTCTTAGAGGTAAGTCATGGATTGGTCAGGTTACTCATCGTTTTATTCCTCAATTTAAGGAAGAGCTTTGTTCAGATCTTGTGGAGGCAAGAGTGGTGGTGTTTACCTTTTAGATGAATCGTGAAGTGGGGAGTTTTGTTCAACATTATCTTCCTTAATGTGAGGAATATCTGGATCATTTGTAAGTGGGGGCAAGATTGGATCATTACGTATTTTAGGAGAAGGCGGCAGATGAGTTTGTTCTTTTTCGATTTTAGGGAAAGGGGACTTCTTAATAGATTTCTTCTTACACGAAGATGACGATGAAGGCTTTTATTTGATTAGAGGAAGAGGTGTTGACTCTTTTGGGCGAAACAAAAGAAGAATGGCAAGGTGAAGCTCATTTGAGATGGTGTCTATATTAAGTTGTTCATCATTTGGTGAAAACACCTTGATGCCATCTTTCACCAATTTTTTTTTCTTCAAAGGAAGAGGATCGAGGACTCAACTTCTTCATTTTCTGATAGTGTCTCAACTTTGGACGCCATCTCGTCACCATTTTATTTCTTATCTTTTTTTCCTTATTTATTCTTTCTTTTTGTTATTGTGAAAGGTAATAATGCGGTTAAGACTTGGAAATGAACAAATTCCTTCTTGGTTGGAATCTTATAGGCTTCTTTGCCATTACAGAAACTACCCTGAGACAAAGTTTCTCAATTATGGAGGGGAAGAGCATTCTTCCACGAGGATGATTGCTCCATGTTCGGATGTGCTCCCATATGATCTGTCATACGTTGAAAGGAATATGCTCTATAATGCAATAGATGAGCATAACCTTGATCAACGTGATGAAGCTGTCAGGTAGCCCTGACATCAACTTCTTCTTCAGAAAGAAAAGCCATAGATTGACTATCATAATCAAGCATCCAAATGCAACTGAAGAAGACTCATTGGTGTGATTTTCTGTCACGCCCAGCCCCGCAACGCATCCTGAGCCTCTCATTGCACCACGCAAACGTGACTTGAGCAACCTTGACGTCTCTGAGTGAAATGCTAGAACGCTCAACTTAATGCTTAAACCTTAAAACTTAACTTAATGCTTAGTTTGAAATTAGATTAGTCTCAACTTGGACCCTTAGAACTACTTAGCGATAAGAAAATACAATCCTTGATAATTGAAACAACTTTTATTATTTAATAACATGCACTCCAATGCCTAGTGCAACTCCTTCATTAACAACTTAAAACACCTGGCTAATGCCTTAACGCGTAGCAGCTCGACTCACCCTTCTCAAATTGGTTCTCGCCTTATTATTTAATGGATCGCCTTACCCTTCTCTTTCTTTAATTTTCATTAATTTTTCATCGCGAATGTAATCTCTAATCTCTTGTGTATTGCGTTGAAGAGGTGCATTTTCAAGATATGACAGGTGGTCAATTACTTGGTTCTCGGTACCTTTGTAGTTTATAATCTTCAGACCAAACCCTTTGAGCAAAAAACTCCATTTGATCAACTACAGCTTGGCGTTATCCTTCTTCACCACAAGTACCTGATCATAGAGTGATCAATATGCATCAAGAATTTTGAACCAACAATCTAGCTTTGAAAATTTTCCAAAGCAAATATGATTGCGAGCAACTCATTTTCAATAGTTGTGTAATTCTCTTGAGTTTTGTTAAATGTTTTGCTCCCATAATACATTAGATGAATCACCTTGTTATTCTTTTGACCTAACATTGCATCCACTGTAATGTCATTCGCATTGCATACGATTGCATCCAATCAGAAGAGACTAAAATGGGCTTTGAGGTCAATGTGTTCTTGAGTACAGAAAATGCATGGTGCACGCACCCTTCATCAAAATCAAATGGTTGATTAAGTCCCAACAAATTACTTAGAGGCATAGCTATCTAGGAGAATCTCTTGATAAATATCCTATAGAATCTCGCATGTCCCAAAAAGCCTTTTAAGGTTTTCGAATCAGAAGGCGATGGTAACTTTTCCACCACATCAACTTTTGCAGGGTCCACTTCAAACTCTTTGCAAGATATCTTGTGTTCGAGCAAAATTTCTTTAATCACCATAAAATGACATTTTTCCAAATTCAACACTAGATTCGTCTCTTTGTAGCAGTCCAACACAACTTCCAAAATGTCCAAACAATCTTCATAAGAATTTCAAAAAACTGAGAAATCATCCATAAAAATCTCCACTGATCTCTATAGGAAGTGTGAAAATATAGCCATCATACATTGTTGAAATGTGTCTAGTGTGTTGCAAATCGCAAAAGGCATATGACAAAAGGAAAACAACCCATATAGACAAGTAAATGTCATCTTCTCTTGGTCCTTTGATGTGATCATTACGTAACTATAACCAGAATAACTATCCAAAAAGCAGAAATTTTCATTCCCAGGCAACCTAATTAGCATTTAACCAATAAAAAGCAAAGGAAAGTGGATCTTTTTGGTGGCCGCATTGAGCTTGAGGTACTCTTTGCAGATTCTTCACTTGGTCACTTTACACATTTGAATTAACTTATCGTTACTATTAGTGACCATATTCATACTCGCTTTCTTGGGTACGCATTGGATAGGACTTACCCATTCAATATCAGAGATTAGATAAATCACCTTCGCGTCGAACTACTTAATGATTTCTTTCTTCACAACTTCTTTCATGAGGGGTCTGGCCTCCTCTGAAAATTGAATAACTTCAATTTTTCCTTCTTCCAATATGATTTTATGCATGCAATAGAATTTTCAGAAGTGTAAAAAAGAATTTAACTCTTTAATCTTGTACTTTTAGCCAAAGTAATGCGTAGCAAATTGACATTTAATCTTAAAAATTAAGTGGGATTTGTGGTAAAATATAAAGTTGACAGCAAGTGAACCTTGAAGCTTAATCTTTAAGGCACACATAACAGAAATATCCCATAATTGTTGATTTTCTGACTAACTTGGTCAATAGTCAATTTGTTTGATTTTTGATCAAAATTTTGACAATTAAGGTCAAAAGTCAATTTGACATTTTGTATTAGATTAACGTAATTCAAACAATCAATTTTAATTTAATTAGTTAATTTTTTAATTTTAATATCCAATATTAGAAACCACTCATTCCGAACAATCCAATTGATCAAGTTCGAATCTTTATCAAAATATCGATATTTAAATTTTATTTAAATTTCAATTCTCTCTCTTTATGATCAAAACGTTAATTATATTGATTATATTTAAAGATTTTCTCTAAAAAATAATTCAAAGAATTCAAATTCATTTATCACACTGTCCTAAGGTTAATTCTGATATGAGCTAGTAGGGAGACTTAATTGACCTATAAATCATGAGCTCTAAAGACCTGAGATTAACCAGCTTAAACTCTTTAACCTAGCTAACTAAGATTTGTTAACTATCGGAGCTGTCTACTATAGCCCATAGATGCACTCTCCTCACGGTAGATGCACTCTTCTATGTCCTCAACTACCTACTGATCTTATTCTTGAAATGGGAGGCCTATTGACCTAGCGCTATTGGGCTACTCTCACCTATGAAAATCTAAGGATAATCCCGAATAAAAACAGAAGTTCATGGTTAACTTAGGATTAAGATCGGGTCACCTAGGTCATCAAATTCAAAATAGTCAATTTTAAATAGTATGCAGTGCATAAAGTAAAAGTGAATATTTCATAGTTCAGGCTGATACAAACTCTTTGCATAGGACACTCCCACTCATATGTCAATACATGAACAATCTAGAATCACATTGTTTATATCAAATGCAAAGTGGGTTGTATTCATAGTGTCCTCTGAATAAGGCGTCCAACTTTATCCATATACTAAAAAAAATTTTGGTTATTAACTTGAATGTGATCCACTTTTTTGTCGCTACATAAAGTTTGAGTGGACATATTTTAGCCACAAGATCTTAATTTGTTGGATCAGGATAATAATGAGCAAATCACTAATTTGTATGGTAATTATATTGAACAATATCTCAATAACATTTTTATTAAAAACAAATTTATGATTTACAAACCACGAATTTTAAGACATAAGCCCCAACAATCCCAACATTCTCCTCCTTGTTGCTTTCTAGTAATAATTGGCTATTGAAATTTGAATGTGGTTCTGACTTGCTTGATTGAGAGAGTGGAAGGATGTTATTTGAGGTAAGTCGTTATCAAAATGATAGGTTGTTATAGATGTAAGTGTGCAAAACAAGAATTTATTCCTAGTCTAAAATAAAAGAATACAAGAATAGAGAAAGACTAGATGAAATATGAGGGTTAGAGATTACCTCAATTACCTTTCAAAGTTATCTTTTTAACCTTTCTTATCTTTGTGGAAATTGAGAATAGTATGGGGAAGAAGGGTGTCGAACCCTAGAGAGCACTTAGGATTCAAAACTTCAAGACTCACAAACAAGGTCGATTAGTAGCTTCAAGATCTAAAAGAAAATTAGAAACACAAAAAAAGGGGGGTTTGTGGAAGTAATTTTTGAACTATAGTAAGAACAAGTATTAAGGGATGATTGGTGACAACAAGTAATTCAAGTAAAGTTTTTCTTTCAAGTTTAGTAGAGGGACTTTTTCTTGGGTAATTACCATGTTTCTTATCATTGAAAAAGAAAGAAGATTAATTAATCTTTTCTTGAATTTACAAGAATGGAATTTTTACAAAAAGAAAGTAACAAAATCTCTATTAAAACATGATTAATCTCAGCGACCAAAGTATGTTCAAACCGAGACAAAATTTATCCTCAAAGAAATTGCAAAGGGAAACAAACAATCAAATAAAAAATTGAAAAGATATAGAAAAGAATTTAATTCTCAAAGAAAACATGGTAATTTAACCCAAGAAAAAGTCTCAAAAGATTACCTTAGCCCATGAAGATTGATGAAATTCTTGAAAAAATGTTGAGGAAAGAATCCATTTATTTAACAAAAGTAATCTTTATTGATAGAGTTTCAAGAATTGAATGAGAAAGAGAGTTTTTTTTTATTTGGAATTTCTTATCTCTCTCCCAAAAAATATGAGAGATTTTATAGAAGGGAAAATGGGAGAAAAAAGTGGAATTAGTTTTAAAAACTGCTATTTTGCAGTTAATTTTGGAGAAAATGATGAACTGGGTCACAAATGGGTTTGGATCGGGTCTTGGTTGGCATAATTGAAGAGAAAAAATAAAAAAAAGAATTGCAGCTACTGAGATTCAAACTCGCGACGGAGGAGAGGCGCGCGCGGACAGGGAGCGACACGTGGCGGGCGTGTGGGTCACGAACCGGTTCGCAGATCGGGTTGCCGGGTCAGATTTTGAGTCGCACAAAAATGAAAGGAAAAATAGAGGCGCGCCTGGGGTTTGAACTCATGACTTTGCGGCAGACGCGTAGCGTGATCTTGTGATACCACGTGGCGCGATCTGGTTCGTCCCAATTTCCCGATTTTGTCCTTGAACTTGTTTTTTACCGTTGTTCTTCGTTATTACTCTGATTTAAGTGCTTTCAGTGGCGTTGGACTCGTATCGGGGTGAAGTTTCATATTCTGCATAAAAATGTCATTTTAGTGAGTAAATGGATAAAGGTTGGGAAAAATTAGTCTAATAAAGTTAGGTCTAAAATAACCCTAACAAAACACCCCCAACTTAAGACTTGTTCGTCCCGAGCAAGAAAATTAAAAATGTGCTAACATTCAGTTATTCATCATGCAAGGGATTCACACATTATTTTGCAAGAATTGAACCCAAACAATCATGCAAAAATTTTGATGATGTTTTCAACCAAATATGCAAAGGATGTTACTCATGTCTAAACAATTCAACAAAGTAATTTTTTATTATCAATTAAATATTCAAGAGAAGCAAGTAGTCAATTTGAGGTTGAATTTTAATAAAGTTCATTTATTGAAATCATGTTTAGATAAAACATCTAAGTTTTGCTATTTCGACTCACTAGACATGCTTCGAAAGAATTAAAAAATGCCCTAGGCTTGTTTTCCCTCTACTCTGAAGCGAGAAGGATCCCTCCTTAAACTCGGCCCTCTGTCAAAACATTGAAACTAACTAGAAAAATTCTAAGATAGAATTGTACGGGTTTTACTAAGGTAAAGGATAAGCTTTTTTCTGTAGGGATTCGTACCTCACTAACATCGAGTAATCCTAACTGATCACGGAAAAAATCCTAACGTTCGACTTAATCGTACTTTTTTTTATAGAAGTATTTTGCTACTTTTTATTTTTATCTTTATTTTTATTTTATTTTTTGGGATTCTATTTTTGGTAGCAAGCTTTTTGCTTAGCTTCAGCTTGGCTAACTCTAATCTTGGATTTAATCTATTAGGTTCTATGATTGACCGTTCTTTCGAGGTTACAACAAGCGAATTTAAGCATTCTATCCTTTTCTAAAGAGTTCTAGTTTCGTCATGGCTCAACAAAGGGGTTTTTTCTAATTCATGAGTCAAAGAGATGAAAATTTAAAAATTAACCTCAATTTCATAAATGGCTCTTTATCCTATTTAAAATCAAAACAAAAATTGCTAAGAGAGGTGTATCATAGGCAATCATCATAAGAAACTTTGCAAAAAAAGTTAACATCCATGCATTTTCTTTTGCAAGCATTCATTCAAGCAAACAACATTAATTTCATTCATGCATTCAGAATAATACTAAAAAAATTTTTGGTCAATTTTAATCTACCCAAGTCATGCAAATACTTAAAAGAAAAAAAATTAGCAACGCCTAGTTTAACAACTAGTTACCCACCCCCAACTTAAAAACTTTGCTTTGTCCTCAAAGCATATTTATGTAAAAAATGTATGAAAATACCGAGGAACAGAAAACTCCCCTGGATTTGAGGACTTTGATTTTAAAGCTTGCTTCAAAGCGAAGTGGTTGCTTCCTTTTATGATTCTTTGATTTCTTCAAGTAAAGTTGCCCTACATATTAAAAAAGGGATTTCTCTCAATTTTATTCAATGCGAAACTAATCTAGGAAAAATTTAAAAGATGGAAATTAAAGAAAAGTAAAGACAAAAAGCGATAAAATTTTTGACGCCTGGCTGCTTCGGCTTTATGTGTAGAGGGGGAGAGAACGTGTTTCTATAGAACATTGTTGTACGGATTGCCCTTCATGGAATATTTTCAGTCTATGCCCATTTACTTTGAAAATTTTTCCTGTGTCAAGACTTTTTATGGAAACTACACCAAAAGTAGAGAAATCAATCACAACAAAAGGACCAAGCCATTTAGATTTTAACTTTCCGGGCATGAGTTTAATAGAATAATTATATAAAAGAACTTTTTTCCCTATTTCAAGATCTTTTCTTAAGATTTTTTTATCATGCAAAAGTTTAGTCTTTTCTTTGTAAATCCTAGAATTTTCATATGCTTCTAATCTTAATTCTTCTAATTCTAACAAATCTAGGAATCTTTTCTCACCGGCTTTTAAGAGAGATAAATTGCATTGTCTAATAGCCCAATATGCTTTATGTTCTATTTCTACAGGGAGATGACAAGGCTTACCGTACACAAGCTTGAACGGAGATGTGCCAATTGGAGTTTTATAGGTCGTTTGGTATGCCCAAAGTGCATTGTTGAGGCGGAGGCTCCAATCCTTTCTTTTTGTGTTGACGGTTTTCTCTAGGATATTTTTTATCTCTCGATTAGAAGTTTCGGCTTGTCCGTTCATTTGAGGATGGTATGGTGTGGAAATACGATGTTGAACACCATATTTTCTCATCAAGGCTTCAACGGTCTGATTGCAAAAGTGTGTTCCTTGATTGCTAATGATTGCCCTTGGGATACCAAATCTAGAAAATATGTGAAACTAGAAATCTTGAGACAACGGAAGAATCATTAGTCTTAGTGGGGATTGCTTCAACCCACTTCGATACATAATCAACACCTAATAAAATGTAAAGATATCCAAAAGAAGAAGGAAAGGGACCCATAAAATCCATGCCCCAAATATCAAAAACTTCACAAGTAATAACGGGGTGAAAGGGCATTTCATTTCTCCTAGATAGAGATCTGGTTCTTGACAGTCTGCACATGATTTACAAAATGAAAAAGAATCTGCAAATAATGTTTTCCAAAAGAATCCACTATCTAAAATTTTCCTAGTCGTTCTTTTAGGACTAAAGTGACCTCCGCATGCATGATCATGACAAAATGATAAAATTGATTCATATTCATGCTCGGGAACACATTTCCTAATGATTTGGTCAGAACAATATTTCCAAAGACATGGTGGTTCCCAAAAATAGTTTTTAGCATCACTACGTAATTTGCATTTTTGTGAAAAAGAAAAGTCTAGAGGAAAGTTACCCGTGACTAAGTAGTTTACAATATCGGGGTACCATGGTGCTTGAAGATTTGTTTGAAAGAGATGTTCATCGGGGAAGTCTTTTCGAATTGGCATACTTTCTTGCTTTTGTACAATTCGACTAAGATTGTCGGCTACAGAATTGTTGGCTCCTTTTCTATCCTTGATGAATTCTTGCAAAAGTAAAACCCATTGAACAAGCCTTGGTTTTGATTCTTTTTTTGATACAAGATACCTAACCACTGCATGATCAATGTAAACAATTACTGGGGAGCCAATAATGTAGCTTCTAAACTTATCTAAAGCAAAAACGATAACAATAAATTCTTTTTCAGTTGTGGTGTAGTTAGATTGTGCTTGGTTAAAGGTCCTAGATGCATAGTATATAGCATACAATTTCTTATCTATCCTTTGTCATAAAACAACTCCTAATGCTAAGTTGCTTGCATCACACATTATTTCGAAAGGTAAATTCCAATTAGGAGATTGAAGGATAAGGGTAGAGACTAACCTTTGTTTGAGATCATTAAATGCCTTCTTACAATTGTCATCAATCAGAAATGGTACATCTTTTTGCAAGAGATTAGTTAGAGGCAAAGCAATTTTAGAAAAATCTTTTATAAATCGTCTATAAAAGCCGGCACTACCAAGGAAGGATCTAACATCTTTTAAACATGTTGCATATGACAATTTTTGTATAAAGTCAATTTTTGCTTTATCTACCTCTATTCCTTTGGAAGACACTAAGTGTCCTAAAACTATACCATGAGACATCATGAAATGACACTTTTCATAATTCAATACAAGGTTAGTTTCTATGCATCTATTTAGAATTAATTCAAGACTAGCTAAACATGCATCAAAACTATCACTATAAACTGTGAAATCATCCATGAAAACTTCAATGCATTTTTCAATAAAGTCGGAAATTATGCTCATCATGCAACGTTGGAATGTGCCCGGTGCATTACAAAGACCAAATGACATACGCCTAAATGCATAAGTTCCATAATCACAAGTAAAAGTTGTTTTCTTTTGGTCTTCACATGCTATAGAAATTTGGTAAAAACCGGAAAATCCATCTAAGAAACAAAAATATGATCTACTTGCTAAACGTTCTATCATTTGATCAAGAAAAGGTAAGGGGAAATGATCCTTTTTTGTTACCTCATTGAGTTTTCGATAATCTATGCACATTCTCCAACCATTTTGCATTTGCATCGAAACCATCTCACCTTTGTCGTTCTTCACAGCGGTCATCCCGATCTTCTTTGGGACCACATGAATTGGACTTACCCATGTACTATCCGGGACGTGGTAGATAATTCCAGCATCTTTTAGCTTTAGTACCTCTTTCATGACAACTTCCTTCAATGTTGGGTTAAGCCCTCTTTGTGGTTGGATTTTTTCTTTTGCTCCCTCCTCCAAGATAATACGGTGCATGCAAAAAGTGGGAGATATGCCCTTGATGTCATCAAGAGTCCAACCAATGGCTTGTTTTTTCTTCTTCAAGACTTCGATAAGTCTTTCTTCTTGTTTTTGGTTTAGTTCCCTTAAGATGATTACGGAAAACGTATTCTTTTTTCCTAAGAATATGTATTTCAAGTGTGGTGGGAGAGTTTTGAGCTCAATACCTAGTTTCTGTGGAGAAAAGAAAAGATTATCACAATTATTTTTTTCTAAAACATAGTCAACATTGGGTTCTAACAATTCTTTATTTTCAACAATTTCTTGTTCAAAAAATTCATCATGTATAGACAATTCATCAACTTCATCATGCAATTCTAATGAACATAAAGACAAGCATTCATCCGGATATCTCATGGATTCAAAAATATTGAATGTGACAATGTCTCCATCAAACTCTACACTCAAGGAACCTTTATCAACATTTATAATGGCTTTTGTAGTTTTAAGAAAAGGTCTTCCTAATAAAATAGAGTGAGATGGTTTTAGGCATGCTTCATTCATTTCTAATATGTAAAAATCCGCCGGAAAAATTAGTTTGTCAATTTTCACAAGGACATATTCAACTATTCCTAATGGTGAAATAAAAGATCTATCCGCTAGTTGTATGCATACACTAGTTTTTTGTAAATTATTGAGTTCTAGATCTTTAAAGACGTTGTATGGCATGACATTTATGGATGCTCCTAAGTCAAGCATTGCATGAGAAATTAGCCTATTTCCTATTACACAAGGTAGAGAAAACATACCGGGGTCATTGCATTTTTCTAGAATATTACTCTTAAGAAGAGCCGAAACATTTTGACTTACCATTGGTCTTTCTTTTGTTTTCCTCTTGTTGGTACACAACTCCTTTAGAAACTTTGCATACCTCGGGATTTGTTGGATTGCATCGAGAAGGGGCAAGTTAATTTGCACCTTTTTAAACATCTCCAAGAGTTCTTCCTCCTTGGGTGTTTCCTTCTTTTTTGGAGCCAACCTAGATGGAAAAGGAGGTTTAGGTATGTAAGGAGTAAAATCATTAAGAGGAGATTTATCATTTTTAGAATTAGATGGTGAGGGGTTTGTTTCAACCTTTTCTTCCTTGGACTCATTCTTACTATTAAGAGGTAAGGGTTTGGAAGTTACCTTTTTCTCTTTGGTGGTGGGAGTGTCAAGAATCTTACCACTCCTTAGTGAAATGGCACTTACATTAGCATGGTTCGGTTGAGCCGGAAGTTTGCCTTTCCCATCCATCTTGCTTATGGCAGTAGTAAGTTGAGTCATTTGTTGTTTCATCTCTTGTTGGAAAGAAAGAGTGTTAGTTGCCAAAGCTTTGATAATATCTTCAAGATTCGTACCTTGGTTTGAAGAGGTGGATGGTGCTTGTGTATGCTTTTGGTTGTCATTCCCCCATCTTAAGTTTGGGTTATCTCTCCACCCCGAATTGTATGTATTACCGTGGGGGTCATATCTTCAAACAATGTTTACATCCTCGATCACCTCGGGACATTTGTCATTTGGATGACCAACCAAGCTACAAACTCCACACTTGGTTACTTTAAGAGGAGTACCTTGTAAAAAAGAAGTAAGAAGAGTAGTCATATTTAACATTTGTGATTTTAACTCACTTACCTCTTTTGTTAGAGAATTGTCAAGCTCCGATGCTCTATTCCCAAAGCTTTGAGAATTTTCTGCCATTCTTGAAATGAGCTCTCGTGCTTCGATGGGGGTCTTGTCGGCTAAAGCTCCTCCCGCTGCTGCATCTACCGTATTCCTGTCGGAAGATAAAAGATCGGAGTAAAAATATTAAATTAAAGAAGGGTCGGAAATATGATGGTGAGGAAAGTTAGCACAAAGCTCTTTGAATCTTTCCCAGTATTCCGAGAGGGATCCTCCAAAGACTTGTCTTATCCCATAAATTTCTTTCCTAATATTGTTTGCTCTAGAGGCGGGGAAAAATTTCTCTAAGAATTTCTTTTTTAGACTACCCCAAGTGGTTATGGAACCCGGTTCTAAGTAGTAGAGCCATCCATTTGCTACATCCGTAAGAGAAAAAGGAAAGGCTCGTAAATTTAGTTGTTCTTCCGAAATGCCATGAGGCCTTATGGAATCACAAACCATATGAAAATGCTTAAGATGTTTGTGTGCGTCCTCTCCAGAACTTCCTTTAAAGATGGGCAAAAGTTGGATAAGTCCCGGTTTTAATTCAAAAGGTTGAATGGTTGGGGGCATGACTATACAAAGAGGTCTTTGGTCTTCATCGGGCTTGGCAAGCTCTCTAAGGGTCTTTTCTCTAACTTCACCCATATTCCCTCTACCAAGGTTTGGATCTAAAGGAGAATCTAGGCTAGGTTTTAAACCTCTTAAAGGTTCTTGGTTAGAAAGATTGGGGATGCTATTCTCTTCTTTCCTTTCTCTTCTAATTCTACGAATCTCCCTATTTAAATCTTCAAAGTAAGAAAATTCTAAATTTGAAGAACGGGTCATGCAAGAAAAAAAATTCTACACGATCTCTTTATGACTATATATATTTTTTTCTTTATTACAAAATGAATATAAGAATCAAGAAGCTTTAAAAGGAATTTTGAAATCAAAAAGTCTTGAAAACTACACCGTGCTCCCCTACAACGGCGTCATTTTTGGAAGGATGTTATTTGAGGTAAGTCGTTATCAAAATGATAGGTTGTTATAGATGTAGGTGTGCAAAACAAGAATTTATTCCTAGTCTAAAATAAAAAAATACAAGAATAGAGAAAGACTAGATGAAATATGAGAGTTAGGTATTACCTCAATTACCTTTCAAAGTTATCTTTTTAACCTTTCTTACATTTTGTGGAAATTGAGAGTAGTATGGGGAAGAAGGGTGTCGAACCCTAGAGAGCACTTAGGATTCAAAACTTCAAGACTCACAAACAAGGTCGATTAGTAGCTTCAAACATTAGAAACACAAAAAAAGGGAGGTTTGTGGAAGTAATTTTTGAACTATAGTAAAAAACAAGTATTAAGGGATGATTGGTGACAACAAGTAATTCAAGTAAAGTTTTTCTTTCAAGTTTAGTAGAGGGACTTTTTCTTGGGTAATTACCATGTTTCTTATCATTGAAAAAGAAAGAAGATTAATTAATCTTTTCTTGAATTTACAAGAATGGAATTTTTACAAAAAGAAAGTAACAAAATCTTTATTAAAACATGATTAATCTCAGCGACCAAAGTATGTTCAAACCGAGGCAAAATTTATCCTATTCAAGATTTGCTAAGGAGGGGATAGCCACTACCCTTAGCAAAATTAATGCCCATTTCAAACTTGTTATGCAAGAATCAATTAGTAGAAAATTAAAGACAACCTCAACAATTAATTCAACATAACAAACCATTGCAAATCAAAATTTAAGTTCAGCACTTTAAGAGTTTGTAAAGAAATTTCAATGAAAAATTGATGGTAAAACTTAGTTGTTTTATTGAAATTTCAAAAGAAGTTGCAAAAGGAAACAAACAATCAAATAAAAAATTGAAAAGATATAGAAAGAAATTTAATTCTCAAAGAAAACATGGTAATTTAACCCAAGGAAAAGTCTCAAAAGATTACCTTAGCCCACGAAGATTGATGAAATTCTTGAAAAAATGTTGAGGAAAGAATCCATTTATTTAGCAAAAGTAATCTTTATTGATAGAGTTCCAAGAAATTGCTACCAGAATTGAATGAGAAAGAGAGTTTTTTTTTACTTGAAATTTCTTATCTCTCTCCCAAAAAATATGAGGGATTTTATAGGTGGGAAAATGGGAGAAAAAAGTGGAATTAGTTTTAAAAACTACCATTTTGCAGTTAATTTTGGGGAAAATGATGAACTGGGTCATAAATGGATTCGGATCAAGTCGTGGGTTGGTCCAATTGAAGAGAAAAAAATAATAATAAAAAAAGAATTGCAGCTGCTGAGATTCGAACTCACGATGGGGGGAGAGGCGCGCGCGGACAGGGACACGTGGCAGACGCGTGGGGCGCAAACCGGTTCGTGGATCGGGTTGTCGGATTGGATTTTGAGTTGCACGGAAAATGAAAGGAAAAATAGAGGCGCGCCTGGGGTTGGAACTCGTGATATGGTGATGCCACGTGGCGCGATCTGGTTTGTCCAATTTCCCAGTTTTGCCCTTGAACTTGTTTTTTACCGTTCTTCTTTGTTATAACTCCGATTTAAGTGATTTCAGTGGCGTTAGACTCGTATCGGGGTGAAGTTTCATATTCTGCATAAAAATGACATTTTAGTGAGTAAATGAATAAAGATTGGAAAAATTAGTCTAATAATGTTAGGTCTAAAATAACCCTAACAAAGAGGTAGAGGCAAACTGCTGAATTAATTGTGATCATGAGACTTCAGCTTGATGGCAGACTTGAAAGGGATCAAGCTACAGGTGTTAGAGAACAATACGCTTTTGAAGTAGAATCTTATGCTTTGGAGTTTATAAAACTTCTTAATAAGAAGGAGAAATACTTTGCTAAATTTGAAGTCCCCACTGAAGACAATCTTTTTGTCAGGAAAGTTGTTTATATTGTACAATTTTGTCAAATTCCTTGATAAGATACCAAGTTTGTCCAATGTAATTACAAATTTTGCATCCTTTCACGATTTTTCTTTAGTTTGGGAAAGTGATTTTTCCAAATAGTATTTAGGGAAATTGTACTGGGTGGCAAAATAAAAATATAATTTAGCAAAATCAGCACCAATCTTTTCAATTTTGCAGATATAGCAATTTTTTAATTTTTGTTGATATTTCTTATTTCATTTTTTTCATTATTACAAACTTACCCTTCTGCTGCTTTATCTTGTTCTTTCGATCTTTTCTTTATCGTTCTTCTTCTTCAATCTCCATTCTTCGTTTTCTTCTCCAATCTCCATTCTTCGTTTTCTTCTTCTCTACTACGTCGTTCTTCTTCGCGATTTCTTTTATTTGCCGACTTCTCTTCTCCTCGTCTTCTTCAGCCTCTTGTCCATCGTTCTTTCTTCGTTTTCTTCTTCTCTACTGCGTCGTTCTTCTTCGCGATTTCTTCTATTTGCCGACTTCTCTTCTCCTCATCTTCTTTAGCCTCTTGTCCACCGTCCAAAAGAATCATGTATGTATTTTCCCTAATATCATACAACAAGTTAGTATATTATTTATTAAACTTAGGGCTACGGTTTGTTATTACTCATCTCTTTTATTTGTTCTTAATATCTATGATTCGGTTCTGTTTTCCTGGCCCAACATGATTTGGTTCTGTTTGGTTCTGTTTTTTTTTTTTAAATTTGTATCAGTTGTATGATATACTTATATTATATGTATTAATTGACTGATATACTTACTACGTGTTTTTTATTTTCCCTAAATTTTTGCAGTTCATTGTAGTTATGGTTAAGCTTGCAATAATTGTTTTTCATAGTGGTCAATGGGATGAGCAACAATTCTATGTGGATTACAAAACAAATTGTGTTTTGGTTGATGAAGTGATATCATCATTTGATTCTTTTGTGAACTTGATATGTACTAAAATTCAAGTTGAGTCGTGTATTGAACTTTCGGTTTTGTTGCCTATAGGTAGTAATAGTGTTCAACATGTTCTAAAGATTGTTGAAAATAAAGATGTGAGTTGGTTCTTGACATTGGTTAAGGATCAATGTACCCAATATCCTTTAGTTGCTCATTCTGTAAATACAGTTTTGGATGTTTCAGTTGGTTCTTATTGTTCTTCTTCCATAGTTGAGGTTGATTTGGGAGATGAATTAGTAATTTTTAGAGATGTTGATATTACTAATAGTAAGGATGGGTTGACTTTTAAGGAGAAGGATTTGTTTTGTAGTAAAGAAATTTTGCTGAAGTCATTTCGCTTTATAGTTGTCAAGAGTAATTTTGAATTTAAGACATTGAGATCTAATTCAAGATCAATTGAGTTGAGATGTAATGAAGATGGTTGTCTTTGGTTTGTTAGAGCATTGCGTTATAAAAGAAGTGAATTATGGATGATTCGAAAATACGTTAGTGATCATAGTTGCTCAATGATTGTTCATTCTTCTCATAAGCAAGCATCTTTAGAATTTGTTAGTCATTGTATGATTGATTATTTGAGATATAGTTATTCTCGTTCAACACCAAAAGATATCATCCATCATATGCGTATGAATTATGGAGTTTCTGTTAGTTATTATAATAAGGCTTGGAGAGCAAAAGAATATGTTATGAAGTTGTTGAAAGGAGATGCCGATGATTCTTATGCTTTGATTCCAAAGTTCTTCTCAAAGCTAAAAGAAATAAATCCAGGTTTGTTTTTCTACCAATTGTTATATTGTTCAATTTATTTCGTTTTATACTATTGCTATTTTTCATTCATTATTTTACTTGTATAGTTGGTATACTAACTAGTTGTTGTATACCAGTTTAGTGTTTAGTGTTTTATATTAGTTTACTGATATACCTATTATGAAGTATACTTGTTGTATGATGTATGCAATACTGATTATATGTTTTACTATTTAGTGTTTTATATCAGTTTACTGATATACCTATTATGAAGTATACTTATTGTATGATGTACACAATACTGATTATATGTTTTTCTATTTAGTGTTTTATATCAGTTTACTGATATACCTATTATGAAGTATACTCATTGCATGATGTATGCAATACTAATTATATGTTTTACTATCTAGTGCATTTATTAAATTGATTATTCTATTTTGTTCCCTTTTTGTAGGTTCATTTACTGCATACGAAATAGATCCAAATGGCCATTTCAAATATTGTTTTATGGCTATTGCATCATCAATTGAAGGTTGGAGATATTGTAGACCAAATATAGCCGTTGATGGGACATTTTTAAAGTGTAAGTATGGTGGAACATTGTTAACTGCAGCAACTATGGATGGTAATAGTAAAATTTTCCCTCTTGCATTTAGTATAGTAGATTCGGAGAATGATGCTTCTTGGAAATGGTTTTTTGAAGAATTAAAACTTTCTTTTGAAGATCGAGAGGGATTGGTTATTATTTCTGATAAACATATAAATATTCCAAAGGGTGTTTTAGATGTGTTTCCAACGGTACAATACTGCGTTTGTGTAGAACATCTTTTAAAAAGTGTGAAGTTGTCATTTAAAGACTCTTTAATTGAAAAGCTTTTTCGTCAATGTGCATACTCGTATACAATAGATGATTTCGAGTTATATATGAGATGGATGGAGTTGATATACCCATCTATTAGAGGATATCTTATGAAAGTTGGTTTTGAGAGATGGTCACGCGCATACTCTAGAAAAAGAAGATATCAAATAATGACAACGAATATTTGTGAAAGCTTGAGTTCTAAGTTGAAGATTGATAGAGACTTACCGGTTGCATCCTTGCTTGAGGCCATTAGAGAGTTTCTTCAATGGTGGTTTATGAGAGAAGAAAAGCAGTCTCATGTTTAAAGAGTGTTTTGAGTTCTTGGGCTGAAGGACTAATAAGAAAGCTAGTTGATGAATCAAGAAGCTTCATTGTAAGTGTTATGTTTTAGATATTTGTTTATAATAGTCAATTATCGATATACTGTATTGAAGTGTAATGATTAGTTAATACACTGATGATATACCATAATTTTTTGTGTTCAGGTGAATCTTGTGAGTGAAGTTGAATTTCAAGTAGTTGATGGAGGCAAGAATTTTTTAGTAAAGTTGAATTGTAATAGCTGCAGTTGCCTTTTTTGGGATCTAGAAGAAATTCCATGTGCTCATGCTCTTATTGTCATTCGTAGTCTTTATTTGAATCCTTATGCATTCGTTTCACAGTATTACTATGCTACTGTATTGTCTGCAACTTATGGTGGTTTAGTTCGTCCGATTGGTAACCATACTGATTGGAGTGTTGTGGGAGTGAACGACAATATATTGCCTCCAGTATTTAGACGTCCAGCAGGAAGGCCTCGAAAAAGAAGGATTCCTTCTATTGGTGAAGTTTCAAAGAGCTCAAAATGTAGTCGTTGTAAGAGAGCCAGTCATAATATTAGAACTTGTAGATTTGAACCTATTTGAACAATTTAATTGTTTTGAAATTTAGCAATTATTTGAACAATATACTTATTTTGAAATTTAGCAATTATCAGTAATGTATTATTTGAACAATTTATTTTTGAATATTTTCTTCTCTACTTCATTTTTTTTTATTTTTTTTTATTTTTGTTCTTAATTGATACACTTGATATAAGGTATTTAAAGTCCAATATACCTGTGATATACCCAAGATAAAGTCTATCAACATCAGAGAAACATTCTTTTTCTAAGTGATATATGCAATATAAGATACTTCAAACGCAAAGATACCAAAACAAGATAAGGTACATCAAATACCAAAGATACCTATGTGATTTAAGATAAGGTATATCACATACGAAAAGTACTTATGTGATTGAAGATGAAGTATATTACATACGAAAAACACCTATGTGATTTGAGATAAAGTATATCACATGTGAAAACATATTCAAAAGTGTCCCAAAGAAAAGTTTATCAAGGTAGCAAATCAAAACTTGGTGGTTCAAATGAAACATTTGACTTTTTTCCCTTTTTGGGAGATTTATGCTTTTGGGCCATTCCAAATCAATAGCTTTTGGTGTGGGTTTCAATTTCCTTTTCGGCCGCTCATGTTGCACATGTTGCACTTTACACTTTTCATCATTAGCAGCAAGTTGTGAAGCTTTCCTTGTAAGTACTCTATTTTGAGTAGCCTAAAAATATACAATTTTATTTATTAGTATTTTACAAAAGAAAATTAAAATTTTAAAAATATTATAGTTTAAAAATGATTTTACCACTTGTTTGCCTTTATCGTTCTTTCCCTTTGTCCACCCTTCTTCATTTTGTTGGTGTTTTTCCTGTGTTATCACTCAAATCCAATGTATAATAATAAATCAACATGTATCAGCAAGTTTATGTACGTAGAATAATAAGGTGTATCAGTCAATAAGCTTAAGTTTAGAAAAGTTATAACCTCTCGAATTTTGAGGATGTCTTCAACTAATTTGAGGCTTGTTTCCATTAACTCATTTCCATCTAACTCTCTTTCCTTTGGCTGTTCTTCAGATTCTCCAATCTTTAAATGAAAAGTATGAAATATGTGAATAAGTCAGATTATATATCTAATATTATATATTTTATCAAAATGTATCAAGGTGTATACTAAATTACTTACGGTTGGGTGATGTGCTTCTTTTGAAACTTCATTCATTTGCTTTTCTTCATTGTCTTTTTCATTCTTTAATAAATAAGTAGAAAATTTTATTAAAACAAGCGTAACAATAAAATGATAGACCTTATTGTTCTATGAAAGTATATTATAAGTTACTTACATTTTTGTCTTCATTTTCTGGATTCATTGGTTGATCTTCTGCATTAACTTCTTGATTCTCTATTTCTTCCTCATTTTTTTTTGGCATCTTCTTGATTCTTTTATGATTTATGAAAATTTATAAGTAAATTGAATAATTAATATCCATAAGAAAAATAAAATTATTGCAGGTAAACTAAATGTATATTACATTGTTGATGAACTTATCAATATTCTTGATTGCTTGCTCCAGTTCTTCTACATTCTGTTCTTGTTCAATTTCTTCTTCATTAATCTGTAATATCAGTATATCAGTATCAACAAATGATGTATATCAGTATGATTTATATAAGTTGTATGTTATATTGGTACGTTGATATACCTTAAACAACAATAAATTTACCTCAATTCAAAAGAAAAATAATATATTTACCTCTGCATTATCCAAGTTATGAATATTCATTCTTTCCTCAAGACGTTGCAAACTTAAAGTTGGAGCATGATTTTCATGGTACGATCCTTGTGATTGTTTTTCTGTTGGCATTCTTTCATTGATTATGGTGATTATATTATTTAACAATTCCAATACTTCATTTTGTCCATTTTCTACAGTATTCTTCAAGCTTTCCAAGTCCTTCTTCACTTCTTGAATTTCTTTTCTCAACGATTTTTTTGTCTCATCATTTACAGTTTCTTCCTCATCACCTTTGTCATTCTCATCTTCCGTTTCTTCACTTCGTTCTTTCTCAACTTCATTTGGTGCGTCATTTAGGAAGAATTGAAAGTTTGGAGAGGTTAGTTCATCGCTAGTTAGAGTGAAAGGGATAACTGTAAACTGTATTTTTAAAATAAAAGTTACATCAGTTGATACACTTCATATGAAGTTAACTAGGTACATAAACAAAGTGATATACCTACAATGTAGTATATAATTGATTAGGTTGTAGAAGAAAAAGAACTTACATCATTTGACTTGAAGTAATTCCGTTGCAGATATGTCCAAACAAGTTGCTGTTCTAATTTCCAATTTATGATTCTTGGGCTTCGATGTCCAATTCTTGTGGTCATCCCATTTGGACTTTCAGAAAGCTTTGGGATGATTTCTAGTGCCCAACAAACTAAAATGTGTGGAAATCCTTGTAGTGAGAAATTGACGGTCAAGTCTTCTGCATCTTTTCTCATATATTCAACAGTTAAGTTGAAAGACAACCTAACCCATGGAAAGTTTACAAAGTTTCCTCATCATCTATCATTTTAAGGTGTTTCCAATCTACTACATTATGGAGTTGTTTGCAGTTGATGAAACAGTCTAAAATAAGAAGATTTGCTAATTTAACCATGAGTTGGTCACTAAGTTGTGCTATACTAAAGGCTGCAATAATTTTGTTTCTGTCTAATATATCAATATTACTAAAGCAGGCGGTTCTCAATTCACTATTGAATTCCTCCTTGATATTTGAAGTTGTGGATTGTGTGAATGGTTGACAATTCAGTCCGCTTATTAAATGAAATTCTCTCAATCCAAATTTTACTATATTGCCCTCTAGATTGAAAATCAAAGTGTTGTCAGTTGATTGCTTAGACAGTCTTCTAATCAAATGAACTAACAATTGTCTAGGACACTTTTTGATTTGAATATCAAGAAGGTGCCCAAATGGACCCTTCCTAAACATTTGCATTTGCTCTTTGGACAACTTTTTGACAATTGACTCTATTATTGTCAACTTTGAATAGTAATGAACTTTGTTTACAAGGTTCTCTTCAGCATTAACCTGTTTAATATACAAATCAATGTATTATCAACAATATATCAAGTGTATCAACATATCATAACAAGTGTATCAGCAATCAAAACAAGTGTATCAACATATCATAACAAGTGTATCAGCAATCATAACAAGTGTATCAACATATCATAACAAGTGTATCAACAATCATAACAAGTGTATCAACATAACATAACAAGTGTATCAGAACATCATAACAAGTGTATCAACAGTATATAAAGTATATCATGCTTAGTGGAGGAAGTGTATCAACAACATATATTGGTGTATCAACAATATATATTGATATCAGTAATTATCTCTTTCTTCAATGATCCTTTATTCTTTCTTTGTCCTTTTCTACTCTTTGAACTTTCTTCACCCTTCTCAAAATTTATTTTTCTTTTTTTCGTTTTAACTTTTCCAATCTTTTCCCTGTTTTGTTTGAATACCATAAAAATATATAAAATATTAGTTCCAAATTGTTTGTATTCAACAAAAATATAAAATACTAGAAAAAGAAATAAAAAATACCT
Organism: Cucumis melo; assembly: GCF_025177605.1. Classification (NCBI taxonomy): domain Eukaryota; kingdom Viridiplantae; phylum Streptophyta; class Magnoliopsida; order Cucurbitales; family Cucurbitaceae; genus Cucumis; species Cucumis melo. The sequence continues at coordinate 21,035,172 of NC_066858.1, read as the reverse complement.
TGCCATTTTTGACTGAAGTTCTCAAGTGTATCAACAAGATGTTTCAAGTGTATAAGTTAGAAAAAAAATAAAACAATGGTTTCTGTAAAGTGTAGAATATGAAATACCTTGCTATTTTTCGACTGAAGTTCTCAAGTGTATCAACAAGATGTTGTCCGAAGTTTGTTAAACGTGAAGGGGAGAAAGAAAATAACAAGTTCGTCCGAAGTCTGTTTGTTTTCTTCTTCGTCCGAAGTCTGTTTGTTTTCTTCTTCGTCCGAAGTCTGTTCGTTTTCTTCTTCGTCCGATTGAATTTTTTTTCCATCCGATTTGAAGCGAAACCCTAAATTTTGGGGATGAAAGGGAAATTCCACGGGAGGGAGCACGGGAAGGAAAGTTGCACGGGAAAGGAATTACATTGGGTAATTTTGTAATTTTACAAATTTTAAACGTGGGCTGGGCTTTAATTTGCTATGTTTGCAAACTTAAAAGATTGTGTGCTATATACCTAATTTATTAAATTAAATGTGCTATACCTGCAAGAGCCCCTAGTATTTACGCTCTTTTTTGATGAGGAGCCCAAGGAGCAATTGGTTGTGCCACTTGTTGTGTTTTACTTTCTTGCCTGTTAAAAAGAATAGTCGAGTCATGCTTGTGCATAAAGAAAATTTTAGCATAGCATGGTGCTTACATAACACACTTTAATGTTAAAGTAACAGTATAGCTTTTGTTAGCGAATAAGTAGGAGTTCATATTATGGATGCAAAATATACCTCATGTGCAAATACTAATTCTTCTATTATAAAGGAAATTGGATAGGGGTTTTGAAAACTCATCGTACATATCTTGTTATTTTGATGGTCAATTGATCTTGTTGTTTAATTGATACCCTCAACGACTTAAAGAACTTAGATTTTGTTAGTATCAAAGAGTTCCTAGCTCCAACTTCTTGCTCCAAACAAGGTTCTCTTTCGGAATCAACTCTTAGCTAGGTTGAAGCAACATTTTTTAATTGACCAAATTCAACTATTTTCTATACAAATTCAACTCATTCTTATGAAAGTCATTTTTTTGCGGTCTTACCTCCAAATCTCTAGTGCTCACCTATAACAACTTCAGTTTAACAAATGGCTGCTAGTTATGTACCTTTTTATATACTTTTTCTTACAATTTATTAAATGTTTATATTAAACTCATTTTAACCATCATACATTGATGATAATCGATAGTTTATAATTGATGTCATTCACAACTATTGGTTAATCATTGTTCGAAATGTGGTTGTTTTTTATTTTTCGTAATAGTTTGAGATGAAAATCAGTCTTGTTGATTTTTCACCTTCAAAACTTTTTTTTTTTTTTTTTTAGAAATTTACTCCCTTTCTTTGCTTAGTGTTCTCTTAGTTTCTTTTGTGATCTTTTACTTACACATTGAGGTTTTCTTATTAAAACTAAATGTCTTTGCAAGTAATAATAACAAATAATTGATTATTATCCTTTGTGTTATATTTATATATATTATAAAATGCTTGGCTTTCAACAAATTGTTCGCGTGGCCTAATGGATAAGGCGCTCGCCTCCGGAGCGGGAGATTGTGGGTTCGAGTCCCATCGCGAACGATTTTTCACTCTTTTTTCTTTTTTAATATTAAAAATCAGTTTTGAAAATTTTCATGAGGTGTCATTGTTACCGTAAAACATTTTATGATCTCACTCCTTACTCTTCTAAATTTGTTATAATTTTTCCCAAAACTTCATTTGACATTAATTTAGTCCGATTTTATTTAGGCAACGATGTTTGTTATAATTACTGTTTTCATGCCAATTTGTTCACAAAGATTTCTAGAGAAATTTCGATCCATGGAGTTGAACTTGTGTTGATGTTTTATTTATGTTGATTTGATGCGATGTAGTTTGATCTCTAGAATTTCATCCTCTGATTCTTTTTGTTGGATGCTTACGCTTGGTTTGAGGAATTGGATCACGTGATGTTCTAGAAGTTGGAGTCTTAGGAGTTGGAGTCTTGAAACAAAGCTTGTATTATCTTAAAAGGGACTTCAATCTTCGAGGGTGGTGGTTGGCTTCAGGAGGTAGAGAGCCTTCTGGCTCTTGGAGAATTCTCTCTAGACCTTCGAATCAAATATCCTCTCTCCCCAATGAATATAACTTCTCTGTTTATAAAGTTTTATGGTAGGCCTTTATGAACTTGGGCTAGTTAATCCATGGATCAGACCTATAGACTCAACCATATTGGTTTGAGTCATATTTAATCTTTGGGCTAAATTAAGTTTATTTTTTTAACACAATTGAATTTTATCGCAAGTAAATAATATTTAATTGAACCAAAATAATTAATTTGATTCAATTGATAAAGACATGTGGCATCATCAAAATTGACCAATTTATGTTTTTAATTTTTATTTGAGACAGATGACAATTTTTAGTTAATCCCAAATGCAATTATTTTAGTAAATGACGTGACAATTTGTGATTGGTTTCAAAATTTCTTATTCAACAATTACTTTTTTAAATTAAATGTTTTGATTGGATGATTTTTTTAGGAGTCTTTTCACAAATATAACAAAGTAGTAAAATATTTATATTGTATAGAATAATTCCGAAAACAGAAAAAGTTCACAGATCCACAATGAAAAATACTAAAAATGCTTGGTCAACCACGCCATCAATCACACACATATTATATTTGGTACATGATCGTTTAGATTTGACTATTGTTTGGTACAATCATTTAGATTTGGTCGTTTAGATTTGGATAGCCAAATATAAACGATTTATTTTTTCAATTCTACACGATCATTTAATTTGTTACACGATCGTTTAGCTTTGGGTAGCAAAATCTAAATGATTTTATTTTCAAGATTTGATACACGATTGTTTAGATTTATCTACCCGATTGTTTATTTTTGCCTACGTGATCGTTTATTTTTTTTTTTTTGTAGCCGATCGTTTTGATTTAGTTAGTTCAAATCTAAACGACGTTTTTCAAGTTTTTTATATTTAGTACAGGATCTTGAACAACCAAATAAAAGTTTGAAAAAAATCAAATAATAGTTTGGAAAAAGAAAATGAAAAGAAGAAAGTCAATGGAAAGAAAAAAAATCAAATCGCAGATGAAGAAGAGATGAAAGACGATAAGAGAGAAGGACAAACCAGGAATATCTAAAAGATGACTAACTTCACGGATTTTACACGGGTTGTAAATATTTTATCGTTTTGTTATATTTATGAAATTTTCTCTTTTTCTTCTACTATATATAATAATTCTAAATCACTTTTAAATATTTGAAAATCACTAAAAAAAATTTGAAACCAAACATAGATTGGATTGTTTAATTATTAATTTTACAAAATTTATTGTAATTAAATCTTTTCTTTTCTTTTTTCTTTTAAATCATTAGTCAAACTATCCATCTAAAACACTCTCTGAAACTATTCGCTAGAGTTTTCGCTGTGTAAAAACGTTACTTTTTCAATTTTTTTATTCAAATGCATATATATATATATGATGGGTAAATTGGAAAATTAATCACCTCTGAAGTGTTGTAGTTTAAACAACTGTACCTTTTAACTACAACATTCCTAAATTAAGTAAAATAGAGTTATATTTTTTCTTTCAACTTTATTGTTCATTTAAAGAAATTAAGGTGTTATCTTTTCATGTATTATTTTATGTGCATATTATAGAAGTTATGAAAGGTAACCGAATCATGTTCAATTCCATGTCACTACAAAATCTTTAACTTTTTTATTAAAGTGATTTTCTATTTTATATACAAACAACTTAAACATGTCAAAAACATCACTTTTATTTTCAGAACAATCATCAATAAAAGTAATAAAATAACTTTTATTGTTCCTAGTCAAGACACCATCAAATTCACGTAAGTTTGAATAAATTAAATCTAGAGGTTCAGATTTCTTAATTACAAATGTATGTGAAGTTTTAGTAATTTTAGCTTTGCTACAATATTCACGTTTATCAAAATAATTCATGGATAATTTAGTAATCATTTCCAACTGCTTGCTTGTTTTCATGTTCTTCTATCCGTAGATCGAATGCGAGATGGGGTTTGCGAGTTGGTGACCACACTTCTCATCCATTTAATAATAATTTCCTTAATTTATCAATTAAGGTTCTATACCTGCGACTAGGATATGCGAGGAGACAAACTTATGCGATAAAATGGGCTAACTTTGCCTCTAGGCTAAGATCATATTGTCATGTTTCGCCCTACACGCGTCCTGAACCTCACAATGTAGCATGCGATGCGACTTGAGTACACTTGACGCCTTAAAATGAAATGTCAAAACATTCAACTTAAGTCCCTTAATCTTGGCTTTATCACCTAGTTCAAACTTACATAACTTAATCAGAAACTTGGACTTAATTGTTAGGCATACAATGCAACATGATTATGACAACTTCACTTTATTACTTAACAAAATATGGTTCAAGTACAATCTCACACTTCCTTAACTACATGATTTTAAGTTAAGCTTAAAACGTCTAGTGCAACTTTCCAACTTAAAACGCTTAGCTTGCTCGCCTCAACACGTAGCAGCTCACCTTACTCTTCTTACCCTGGCTTTGATGCCTGATAATGTGGGGGAGGAAAACTTACACTTGCAGGTACCCGCCACAAAGAGCAGTGTTTAGTGGTGAAGAAAGAAAAAGAGACCCCAAAGGATGTCCTTGAGTTAGATTGTAGATGACAAAAAGGAAAAAGGGCGAAGATCGGAGTCTTACACTCATGAATACCTTGGCGTGAAGAGAAGCATCGTGGTAGGAAGAAGAAGGATTGTGCGAGAAGATCCTACTAGGTTTCATTTTATGCAAAGAAAAGTTTAAGGGTTGTAATTTGTAACTATGAAATCTTGAAGTGTTAAGTTAATAAAGAGAAGAAGTTCAATTATTTTCGTTGTTGTCGTCATCTCTCTTTGTATGTTGCCAAAGAGTTAAAGTTAAGTTGTGCTATATAAAAGCATTAGGGGATTGAGTAAAGTTCAAAGGTTCTAAATTATTTTTCTGTTGTGTATACGTGCTTATCGGCTACAATTTGTTGTGTTAAGTAATAAGAGCTAGGTGATGAAGCTAAGTTGAAGAGTTCTTTTCCGCTACAAAAAGTCGTGAAGGAAGAGCTTTGCGAAAGAGACAAAAGTAAGAGTTGTTCTACTTATTAAGCATTCAAAAAGTTATTTTCGAAGAGACATGTAATGAAGGTCTAGGCGAAACACCCTCATCTGGTCCCGAGGAGTAGCCTTTGGAGCAGGGCGTGACACTGTATTTACCAATTACCATTTGGAAGTAACCACTACTTTGAATATCTTCTATTCTCTTAGTAATTTGGGCTTGAAATTTGTGGGAACCTTTTAGTGTTGAAATTTATTTCCTAAAACTCGTAGTTTGTAGTTTAAAATAATATTCTATTCAATAAAGTGGTTATTAAGGACTTATTAGTGAAAATTAAATTTTGTAGTTTAAAATAATATTCTATTCAATAAAGTGGTTATTAAGGACTTATTAGTGAAAATTAAATAATAAAATCTTGAATCCAATAAACTAAGCTCCCGAGGCTATCTAGTGTAGATTTAAATTTAATGTAGAGACATAAACGAGGATCAAGTTCGAGTATATAGCCTAAACGGTCTATAGTATATGAACAAAGTTGGACGTCTTATTTTAGGAACCTATAGATGTGACCGGCTTTGTAGTTAGTACAAACGATGTGATCCTGAATTGTTCATGTGTTGACATATAAATGAGGGCATCCTATGTAAAGAGTTTACATAAGACTGAAACCAAGAAATAATTACTTTTACGTTATAACACCGTTGATTGTATAAAATTGACTATTTTGATTATATGATATTGTCGTTGGTTATCTATTTGAGATAAAGCTTTATATTTAAATATTTTTAAATATTAAAAAAATGAATGTGGATTCATATTCGAAAGCTCGAAAATGATGGAAATGGTCAAAGTTGATAAAAGTCAAAATGTTAACTTTTTTTGAAAAATCAAACTTTGACCCGCTTTATGTTCAAATGTGATTTAAATTTTGGAAAAGTGAATGGAAATTCATGTCTGGGAGGTCAGAATTAGTCAAGATAGAAAAAATGGTAAAAAGTCAAAATTTTGCCTTTTGACTTTGACTTGAATGGTCAAATGACTATATTGCCCTTGGACTAAAGTTAGTGGGAAAGTCCAACATTTTGTTGGATAATCCCACTAACAATTAGTGGGATAAGAGGCTACATAGGATGTATACACCTAGCCTACTCAGTTTCACGAATGGTTAGTGGAATGTTAGGTGTTAAGATTTTATGAACTGATTACATCCAATTTTGCATGTAATTAGGTTACTTAAAGGAACTATTTCAATTGTTCAAAGACTTTTGGAAAATTTTTAATTTTAACTTACATAATTTTACTAAATCCAATTTCTTCCTCAACGCTCAATGTAAGACCCAAATCTGAGAAAGAGAGTCCTGCTGAGGAAGAAACACATTGTGAGTTGGGTGATCCTTCCAAATTGAAAGGAATGATCATTCTAAAGATAAAAATTCAAAGGGAAGAAAGTTGCATTGAGAAAAGGCGATGGAGGAAAAGCTGGCACGACAAAGAAATACTATCGTGGGAAGAGTTAGAAGATTGAGGAAGTGATACGAAGAGAAGTTAGAAAAGAAGTGGGCGGTTGTAGCCTGTCACAAGGAAGGAAGAGGCGTGAAAAAGGGGTTTAGCTTCCCAAGAAGATCTGCAAGGAAAAGTTTGGCTTTTTGAGATGATAAGGTTTGCATCTCAAAGAAATGTCAATTCGAGAGATTGACCATTGACTTACGTGTCAAGTTTTGTTTGGCTGCATAATGAAGCAAAACGGTGAAGTGGCACTTGTAAAGTTGTAGTTTTGAACCGTGGGTAAAGAAAGTAATTGAACCAAAGGGTTAGTATAAATAGGAGCAATGACTTAATAGAATTGTTGTTATTTGGAAGTCTCACTAAGAGGATGTAAAGCGTTGAGTTACTGTTGAGAGAGTTCTAGGCGAGGAGAAGTGCTCAAGGAAGTAAAAGACCAAAAACTTTCGTGAGTGACTTTCTTAAACTCTACACTCCTGCGTGAGTAAATTTCGTAACTATACGCTCCTGCGTAGGTGATCTTTCTTATTACTCCTACGAGGGTGATTTGCAAGCTAATGTTTGTAACATTTTCTTAATTGATTCTTCTGAGTCTGAGTTATGCATAACATGTCCTATACCTTTGTGTTATTATTGTTGTTGTCGTTTTAAAAGAGAAAATGATTGCTTTCTATATGCTGATTGCGATGAATGCATGCAAACCATTAGCCTTATTCCTATTAAATAAACAATGCTTATGCGGTGTGCGTATAGTGTGAATGTTGTCGTGTGGATGACCGATACAACAAGAAAGAAGTGAATCAAGAAACTTCCCAGAGGTTGTCTATAGAGTGAGCATCACTGTAACTTAATCACAAGATACTAGCGAGAGTGAATCACAGTAGGCTTGGCGATGGGAAGGATTCATGTTCTTGGTGGAAAGGAATAAGAGGAGCTAATGTGAGATTTCTGTGATTTACGAAATGAGGCGTTAGAAAATGCGTTTGAGAAAAGAAAATGTTTTATGCTTGACTTGTATTCCCAAAAAGGTTTTTCTAAAACCCTCGCTCACTAAGTATTTGACTTATATGTTTAAGTTTTTCTTCCCTAGGTCATCAGGCATTGAGGCCAAGTAAGAAGAGGTAAGATGGATTGTGGTATGGAAAAGCATATTAAGTTGTCCGACTTTGGAAAATTTAAAGTTAGTATGTCCTAGGGACGCTGCAGTACAGTTTTGTGCGTAGGCTGAGTCTTTTCTTGAAGATGGATTGCAAGGTGAGCAAGGAGAAGGATAAGAAAGGGGTTCTTATACTTTTAAATCCTTGGCGCGAAGAGTAGCAATCGAGTGGGCGAAGGAAGGTGTGGAGCTTAGGATTGAGGTTTCATCTAAGTGGCTTACAAGGAAGAGATGTATTTGTAAAGTGTTAAACCAAGTAATAAAATTGGAGTGTGTTTTTCATATTATCTTTCCACTGTGTTACATTTTGTATTCCTTTGGTGCTTATTGCTTAGAAGTTTAGTTAAAAGTTGAAAGCTAAGCACTTAAGCTAAATTGTTTGGTCTAGGGTTTTTCGTTGAGTTAAGATGAAAAGATCTTCAATCTTCAAGTTGGAACTTTCAATGGAGTAGTTGAGAATCCTACTTACTAGGGGTTTAACATGTTATCTCGCGGAGAGATACGAGTTGGATGTTTAGGCGGCATGTCTTTTCTTAGTCGCGTGGTGTGGCTGCTGGGGCGGGGGTGACATTCCACCTCAATTTCCATCTTTCTCACTTAAATCCTTCACTTATTGGGTCTCACAACTTGGTTCTAAGTTTGAAAAATAGTGAGTCAACACTAGGGATGGTCGCGGGTTCACGTTCGTGAGGAGACAAAGTGTAACGACCCAAACATTCAAATTGAGCTAAGGTCATTACTTAAAGACAATTAACACCTTAAACTTTTTTGAAAAGGGAAAACTAAAAATCTTTATAAAATTTAAAATTTAACTAAATGGTCGAAGACATAAAATCGACAAAACCAACAAAAATAATTTGAAAACGTGACCCGCAGGTTCTAAAATTCTTTTAAGAAATAAAGATAAACAAATGAGACAAAACTTGAAATAAGGTTTCTAAAACCAAAATACTGAAAATTAATACATAGATGCTGAAGCAAAACTAAGTTCTCATGTGGTATATCACGGACCCTTCCTGTCTCTTGCTAGCTTTTCAGATCCTCTACCTTTGCCTGAAATATTAAATATAGAAAAGAGTGAGTATATAAATATACCCAGTAAGGGACCCACTATTGGTCCCACTAGGTGATTTGTTAACTTCCTGTTAGAAACATAATAATAATGTCGTGTGTCCAATGGAGCACACCTAGATGAGTGAGACTGCATAAACACCCCTTATCATGTGAGTGACCTGTAGGAACACCTCTTATCGTGCAAGTGATGGTAGGTACACACTCTATAAACGTGTTTGTAATACGTTGGTACACCCCTTATCGTGCGAGTGGTCCCATCGAAACACCCCTTATCGTGCGAGTGACCCGTATACATAGTAAAACTGTCCCATAACCATGCATGTGATCCGTAGGTACACCTCTAAATCATGCAAATAATCATGCAAGTGGCCCTATAGATAGGATCACAATACAGGTGGGGTAAAAAACTCAACAAACAAAGTTAACAGACACACCACAGTCCAAAAGCATGTAATATCATCATAAACATGGCATGAATATTAATCATAATGTCCTTAAGCATGTGAGTAATATATCATGTATCATAAACATCATAAACATAACAGTCATCATCATCAACATAATATCACTCATCAACATCAACACATTATGCATCTTAGCTACATCAATGCATAATGAAAAATACATGCAAGCACTTAATTTATAAGTTCGAGGGTCCAGTAGAAGAATCTCCTACTTCGAGATTAGCTAACAACAAACCCCTAGCTGACCGTCCAAAATCAATAACCCAATCCTAATCATAAACAAAATTAAATTAATAGTTTGACAACTAACATCAAACAATTAATTACTTAGGCTTCCAAACTTACCAACAAAAGTGGTTGAAACCAATCCAACCTTTGAGGTAGAATTCCACACATGATTACTCCAAAATATTAACCAATCAATCCTTCAAGAAAAATTATAAATTTAATCCAAATTAATTTATTTAGGACTAAAATTAATATTTGTTGGACATACCTAAAACCCAATAAAATACTCACCAAAACTTACCAAAACTTGCTCAAAATAGATGGGAAAAGGACAAAATAATGTTGGCAGCTTGGCTAAGCATAAAAAGACTTAAGAATAGAGAGGGACGACCCGGAATGGGGAGGCAACTTGTGCAAGGGAGGATCGACTGGGATGGCTTGCGAAAACAACTAGGATGAAGGAAAATCGGCTCAGTAAGGGAAACGACTCTCACATACGGTTGGAAAAGAAAAGGATCGGCTCGGGCAATGAAAGGGGTTGTGATGGGAATTCTGAACGATGGTCGACGGTGAAGACGATTGAACAGATATGGAGATGACCGGAGCATGGCGAACGACTGGGCAATTCATGAATGGAGATGGAAGACGACAGCGATCTACGCGCACGGTAGCTTCATGACGGCTTGCGACTTGGAGATCGATGAATGGTTGGACAAAGATGATTGGCGATGGAGGTTTCGACTGATGGTGAAACGAACAGAAGAAATGTTTTGGAAAAGGGTGGTGGCTAGGGTTGAACAAAGGAAGAAGAAAGGTCGAAGATGAAGTGCATGGAGAATGAGACGGTTTAAATCTAATTAATAATAACATTAATATTAATATAATATCCTTATTATTAATAATAATATATTTCTTTTCCTAAATTCTTATCTAAATAAAATCAAATCTTTTCTGTCTTCATTTAAATTTCCCATCCAATCAAGTTTTCTTTTTCCCATAATAATTATTTTTTTACCAAAATATTTATCTCTTTTACAAATAATTATATTTTTCTAAAATATAATTAATTTTCTTCTTTTTCTCATTAAATATCTTTTCTTTACATCTTTATATTATTCTTTCCAAAATACAATATCTTTTCCTTAAATAATTATATTCTTATAAATATAACTATCTTTTCCTTTTCCATAAGAAATATATATATATATATATATATATATATATATATATATATATATATCCATATAATTATCAAAATTTCAACAAAATTTCCACTCTCAAATTATTTAATTAATTCTAATTCCTAAAAATAATCAATTAATTTTCAAAATAACGACCAATAAATTAAAGGAAAACTTTCATAAATGTAACAAAACGCCAAACTATTTACGGTCCGTGTAACAAATTCCATGAAATTAGCCATTTTTTAAATATTCCAGGTTTGCCCTTCCGCCTTCCTTCTTTTCCTCGCTACGATTCTTTTATCGTCTTCCTCTTCGTTGCGATTCATCGTCTTTCTGCTTTTCCTCTTCTTTTTTACATTGTTTAAATTTGGGTAACCAAATCTAAACGACCGTGTACAAAAAAATAGTAAAATCTAAAAGATCGTGTATAAAGAATCTTGAAAAAACATCATTTAGATTAAAGTAGCCAAATGTAAACGATCGTGTAAAAAAAATAAATCATCGAGTAGACAAATCTAAACGATTGTGTACAATAAGAATTAGAAAAATCTTTTAGCTAAAACTAAACGATCGTGTAAATAAATCTAAACAATCGTGTAAAAAAATCTAAACGATCGTGTTAAAAATATAAACGATGGTGTAAAAAAGAACAGATCATGTAAACAAATCTAAACGATTGTGTAAACAAATCTAAATGGTCGTATAAAAAAGAATAAACGATCGTGTAGCACGAGTTAAAAAATTGTTTAGACAAACCTAAACGATCGTGTAACCAAATTTTGAAAAAACTTCGAAAGTATGCTTTCTATTAACCCTAATATCATTTAATTAGGGTAATTGTTGTATGTTAATTTCCAAACTGTTTAGATGCAATTACGGTAGAATATATCCATAATTTCATTGTGCATGTCTACTTACTTAATTGCATATGGTGAGTCTTTCAATTTATTTGACAATTTGTGGGTTGATGGTTGGCTTTTGCTACCACCTATTCACGCTTGGCTTTTGCTCCACGACCCGATCCGACATAATATGCTAACCCATGCTTGATGGTCTGATATGGTGTTTTGGGTTGGTTGAAGCCCAACTGTTTGGTCTTCAAGCAGATTTCGATTGTTTATATAATCAGTTTGAGTGGTTCGAGAGTGACTATGTACTACACCAAATTGTTATAGTATTAATTTAGTTCTTAGCTTAATTTAGGAACCAAAACCTGTCCATTTTAGAGTGTTTTAATTAATTATGTTTCTGATGTATGTTTTAATTAAAATTAAAATTGTATGTGGATAAAGTATGCCATATAGATTTAAAATCTCACCATAGGTTAACATGGTCATGCATTGAAAGTATGTTATAATGGTTATAATGTATACTATACATGCATTGCGTTTATGTTTTGGACTCTCTTCGGAGTAAAGTCAATGAAGACATTCATGGAATCATAAATGTGTAAGTGTATTTACTTTATTACTTCTTATTTAACTTTCTTGTCTTCTAATGTTTAAAAATATTTAGAGGGTTGAAGACATGGCAAGCGAAACACGATCTACAACGCTATCTATCAACTCCAAAATGGAGACCTGTAAAGGTAATTTGCATTTACAGGTTATTACTTTTTATGAAACATAAGATTAATTTGTATTCAATTGATATACATGCAGTGCCCTCGTCAATTGGATTCTGTAGGGTGCGGGTACTACGTGCAAAAGTACATACATGAGATAGTGCATAATTCTAGTACTTCTATTACTAACCTTGTAAGTTTCTACTTTAACTTTTTACATATTACAATTTGTGATCCAAACTCATACTTTCCATATCTTTCTCTTTGTGTGTAGTTCAATACCAAAAATGCATATAGCCAAGAGGAGATTGATGAGATTCGAACTGAATGGGCAGCTTTTGTTAGCAGATTTGTGTAAGTAGTTGCTTTTTGTAGTTAGGTTAGTAGTTGATTTTTGTAGTTAGGTTAGTAGTTGATTTTTGTAGTTAGGTTAGTAGTTGGTTGAGTTAAGTTTTTGTAGGGGACGGCAGTCCTATAGTTTTTTGAAGGGCAGGTGGTCCCGTACTAATTGTTGTTTGTTAGATAGTTTGTACCTATACTTTAGTTAGTGAAGGAACCTTCTATTGTGTTTATAAATCACGATCTTATATATTATCTTTAATGGCGTTAGTGTGCTTGTATTTTAGTGTTGGATCTTATGCATTGTAGGTGTTTACTATTGGTTTGCCATGGATGGTAGGATGTGTTGTTTGATATGTGTGATTATGTATATATTAGAGGATTTGGAGTAGTTGGACTTATAGTGTTGAATATAGTTGTGTTTATAATATGTAAGTGTTGGATGATGTGTATTTGTTGTAGTTCTATATGGAAGTGTGGAAAAGTGTGCTTGTATTTTAGTGTTGGATCTTATGCATTTTAGGTGTTTACTATTGGTTTGCCATGGATGGTAGGATGTGTTGTTTGATATGTGTGATTATGTATATATTGGAGGATTTGGAGTAGTTGGACTTATAGTGTTGAATATAGTTGTGTTTATAATATGTAAGTGTTGGATGATGTGTATTTGTTGTAGTTCTATATGGAAGTGTGGAAAAGTGTGCTTGTATTTTAGTGTTGGATCTTATGCATTTTAGGTGTTTACTATTGGTTTGCCATGGATGGTAGGATGTGTTGTTTGATATGTGTGATTATATATAAGTGTATATATTGGAGGATTTGGAGTAGTTGGACTTATAGTGTTGAATATAGTTGTGTTTATTGATATGTGATTATATGTAAGTGTTGGATGATGTGTATTTGTTGTAGTTCTATATGGAAGTGTGGAAAAGTGTGCTTGTATTTTAGTGTTGGATCTTATGCATTGTAGGTGTTTACTATTGGTTTGCCATGGATGGTAGGATGTGTTGTTTGATATGTGTGATTATATATAAGTGTATATATTGGAGGATTTGGAGTAGTTGGACTTATAGTATTGAATATAGTTGTGTTTATTGATATGTGACTATATGTAAGTGTTGGAAGTGTATGCTGGAATTTTAGGTATTATTGTGTGCATTGCAGGTGAATTAGGTATTATTGTGTGCATTGAGTAGTAGGCATTATAGCTAGTGTGCAAGCAATTTTTTTATTTTTTACAATATACGATGACGAACATTTCCGGACGTAGTTCGACTCAAATAATATCGGTTTTGCCGTCATAAAAACTATTATAAATACGACATGAAATGAATCTTTAAAAACGACATTAAATGTGTCTTTAATGTCGGTTTAAAAAACGACATAAAATGTGTCTTTAATGTCGGTGGAAAAACGACATTAAATGTGTCTTTAATGTCGGTGGAAAAACGACATTAAAGATGTGCACTAAGCAACATTAATGTCGGTTTAAAAACGACATTAAAGACATCTTTAATGTCGGTTATAAACCGACATTAAAGACAGCTTTAATGTCGGTTATAAACCGACATTAAAGATAAACCGACATTAAAGACCTTCAATAACACCTTCAAAGATGTCGGTTTATAACCGACATCAAAGGTCTTTAATGTCGGTTTATAACCGACATCAAAGACACCTTTAATGTCGGTTATAAACCGACATTAAAGCCCAACCGACATTAAAGGCCTTTAATAACGCTCACAAAGATGTCGGTCGCCAAGTGACATTAAAGGCCTTTAATGTCGGTTTTAAACCGACATTAAAGGCCAAATTTCTTGTAGTGATAGAACAATTTCGAAAACGGAAAAAGCCTACAGACCCACTGTGTAAAATACCAAAAAATGCCCCATCAACAACATGCGCATAATATATTTGGTACAAAGCGTGTGCCTAACATATTTGGTACACTTGGCCATCTTTTGGACTGTTTTGGGTCGCACCTTAGTTCTCCCTCCAACGAGATCGCTGCCCGACCTATACCTTGGGAAAACATGTTAGGGAGCATGCCAAGAGTGTGGGTGGAAGTCCTCGGAGGACGAGCCCCGAAGATCGAAAGACTTATGACCAATACAACGAAAAGGGTAGAAACCATCAGAAGATTGCTTTTTACCCCAAGACGAGAAAACTGAGTTTGGGGCATTCTCGTTCACGTTTTCTTGGGACGAACATCGGAAGTCCTTGAGCTCAGCCTGTTTCTTTCGCTGCAATTGCATTTCCAGTGGTTTATGACACCGGACAAGCGTTCGCCACACGTTGGAAGCATTGGCCATCTTTTGGAACGTTTTGGGTCGCACCTTAGTTCTCCCTCCAACGAGATCGCTGCCCGACCTATACCTTCGAAAAACGTGACAGGGAGCTTGCCAGAAGTATGGGTTGAAGTCCTTGGAGTATGTGCTCCGAAGATCAAAAGACTTTTGACCAATATGAAGTAAAGGGAAGAAACCGTCGGGGGAACGCTTTTTACCCCAGGACGAGAAAACTGAGCCCAGGGCATTCTCGCTCGCGTTTTCTTGGGATGAACACCGAAATTCCTCGAGCTCAGCCCTTTTCCTTCGATGCAACTAAATTTCCAGTGGTTTCTGACACAGGACGAGGGTTCACCACTCGTTGGAAGCATTGGCCATCTTTTGGACCGTTTTGGGTTGCACCTTAGTTCTCCCTCCAACGAGCTCGCTTCCCGACCTATACCTTCTGAAAACGTGTCAGGGAGCATGCCAGGAGTATGGGTTGAAGTCATCAGAGTATGACCCGACGATAGAAAGACTTATGACCAATACAAAGCAAAGGGACGAAATCGTCGGGGGACCACTTTTTACCCCGGGACGAGAAAACTAAGTCAAGGGCATTCTCGCTCGTGATTTCTTGGGACGAGCACGGGAAGTCCTCGAGCTCAGCCCGTTTCCTTCGCTACAAGTGTATTTTCAATGGTTTCTGACACAGGACGTGCGTTCCCCACTCGTTGGAAGCATTGGCCATCTTTTGGACCGTTTTGGTCGCACATTAGCTCTCCCTCCAACGAGCTCGCTTCCCGACCTATACCATGGGAAAACATGTTAGGAAGCATGCCAGGAGTGTGGGTTGAAGTCCTTGGAGTATGAGCCATGAAGATCGAAAGACTTATGACCAATACGAAGCAAAGGGAAGAAACCGTCGGGGGACCGCTTTTTACCCCAGGACGAGAAAACTGAGTCAGGGACATTCTCGCTCGCGTTTTCTTGGGACGAACACTAAAAGTTCTCAAGCCCAGCCCGTTTTCTTCGCTGCAAGTGTATTTCAAGTGGTTTCTGACACCGGATGAGCGTTCGTCACTCGTTGGAAGCATTGGCCATCTTTTGGACTATTTTGGGTAGCACCTTAGTTCTTCCTCCAATGAGCTCACTTCCCGACCTATACCTTCTGAAAACGTGTCAAGAAGCATGCCAAGAGTGTGGGTTTAAGTGATCAGAGTACGAACCTCGACGATCGAAAGACTTATGACCAATACAAAACAAAGGGAAGAAACCGTCGAGGGACAGCTTTTTACCCCAGGACGAGAAAACTGAGTTTGGGGCATTCTCGCTCCCGTTTTGTTGGGACAAACACCGGAAGTTCTCGAGCTCAGCCCATCTCATTCGCTACAAGTGCATTTCTAGTGGTTTCTGAGACCGGACAAGCGTTCGCCTTTGGTTAGAAGCATTGGCCATCTTTTGGACCGTTTTGGGTCGCACCTTAGTTCTCCTTCCAACGAGCTCACTTCCCAACCTACACCGTAGGAAAATGTGTCAAGGATTATGCCAGGAGTGTGGGTTGAAGTCCTCGGAGTACGAGCCCCGGAGATCGAAAGACTTGTGACCAATACGAAGCAAAGGGAAGAAACCGTCGGGGGATTGCTTTTTACCTCAGGACGGGAAAACTGAGTTCGGAACATTCTCGCTCGTGTTTTCTAGGAACAAACACCACAAGTCTTCGAGCTCATCCCATTTCCTTTGCTGCAAGTGTATTTCAAGTGGTTTCTGACCCCGGATGAACGTTCGCCACTCGTTGGAAGCGTTGGCCATTTTTTAGATCGTATTGGGTCGCATCTTAGTTCTCCCTCCAACGAGCTCATTTTCTGACCTATACCTTGGGAAAATGTGTCAGGGAGCATGCCAAGAGTATAGGTTGAAGTCCTTGTAGTATGAGCCCCGAAGATCGAAAGACTTATGACTAATACGAAGCAAACAGAAGAAATCGTCGGAGGATCGGCTTTTTCGCGAAGAAGAGAAAACTGAGTCTAGGGCATTCTCACTCGAGTTTTCTTGGGACAAACACTGGAAGTCCTCAAGCACAGCCTGTTTCCTTCGCTGTAAGTGCATTTCCAGTTGTTTCTGACACCAGAGGAGCGTTCGCCACTCGTTGGAAGCATTCGCCATCTTTTGGACCGTTTTGGGTCACACCTTAATTCTCCTTTCGACAAGCTCGTCTCACGATCTATACCATGGTAAAACGTATCGGGGAGTATGCTAGGAGTGTGGGTTGGTGTTCTTGCAGTACGTGCTCTGAAGATCGAAAGACTTATGACCAATACGAAGCAAAGGGAAGAAACCGTCGAGGACCGCTTTTTACCCCACGACGAGAAAACTGAGTCCAAGGAGTACTCGCTCGTGTTTTCTAAGACGAACACCATAGGTCCTCGTCCTTCGCCCATTTCCTTCACTACAAGTGCATTTCTAGTGGTTTCTGACACTGAACGAGCGTTTGCCACTCGTTGGAAGAATTGGCCATCTTTTGGATAGTTTTGGGTCGTACCTTAGTTCTCCCTCCAACGAGCTCGCTTCCAGACCTATACCTTGGAAAAACATGTTAGGGAGCATGCCAGAAGAGAGGTTTGAAGTCCTCGGAGTACGAGCTGTGAAGATCGAAAGACTTATGTCAAATACGAAGCAAAGGGAAGAAACCGTCGGGAGACCGTCTTTTACCCCAGGACGAGAAAACTGAGTCCGAGGACTTCTCGCTTGCGTTTTCTTGAGACGAACAGTGTAAGTCCTCGTGCTCAGCCCGTTTCCTTCCCTACAAGTGCAGTTCGAGTGGTTTCTAACACCCAACGAGTGTTCGCCACTCGTTGGAAGCATTGACCATCTTTTGGACCGTTTTGGGTCGCACATTAGTTCTCCCTCCAACAAGCTTGCTTCCCGACCTATACCTTGGGAAAACGTGTGAGGGAGCATGCCAAGAGTGTGGGTTGAAGTTCTTGGAGTATGAGTCCCGAAGATTGGAAGACTTATGACAAATACGAAGCAAAGGGAAGAAATCGTCGGGAGACTGCCTTTTACTCTAGGACGAGAAAACTGAGTCCGGGGCATTCGCGCTTTTGTTTTCTTGGGACGCACATCGGAGGTCCTCGAGCTCAGCCTATTTCCTTCGCTGGAACTGCATTTCCTGTGGTTTTGACACTGGACGAGCGTTTACCATTCATTGGAAACATTGGCCATCTTTTGAACCGTTTTGGGTCGTGCCTTATCTCTCCCACCAACGAGCTCACTTCCCAACCTATACCTTGGGAAAATGTGTCAGGGAGCACACTAGGAGTATGGAATGAAGTCCTCGGAGTACAAGCCCCAAAGATCGATAGACTTATGACCAATACGAAGCAAAGGGAAGAAACCGTCGGGGGACCGCCTTTTACCCCAGGACGAGAAAACTGCGTCCGGGGCATTCCAACAAGCGTTTTCTTGGGAAGAACACCAGAAGTCCCCGAGCTCAGCCCGTTTCCTGCGCTGCAAATGCATTTCCAGTGGTTTCTGACATCGGACGAGCCTTCTCCACTCGTTGCAAGCATTGTCAATCTTTTGGACCGTTTTGGGTCGCACCATAGTTCTCCCTGCAACGAGCTCGCTTCCTGACTTATACCTTGGGAAAACGTGGTAGGGAGCATGCTAGGAGTATGGGTTGAAGTCCTCGGAGTACGAGCCCCGAAGATCGGAAGACTTATAACCATTACGAAGCAAGCGGAAGAATTCGTTTGGGGATCGCTTTTTGAATTCGTTTGGGGATCGCTTTTTACCCAGGACGAGAAAATTCAGTCAGTGGCATTCTCGCGCGCGTTTTCTTAGGACGCACACCGGACATCCTCGAGCTCAGTATTTTTCCTTCACTACAAGTGCATTTCCTGTGGTTTCTGACACCGGACGAGTGCTCGCCACTCGTTGCAAGCATTGAGCATCCTTTTGACTGTTTGGGTCGCACTTTAGTTCTCCCACCAACGAGCTCGCTTCCCAACCTATACCTTCGGAAAACATGTCAGGGAGCATGCCAGGAGTATGGATTGAAGTCCTTGGAATACAAGTCGAGAAGATTGAAAGACTTATGACCAATACGAAGCAAAGGGAAGAAACCGTCGAAGACCGCTTTTTACCCCAGGACAAGAAAACTTTGTCCGTGGCATTCTCGCTCGCGTTTTCTTGGTTCGGACACTGGAAGTCCTCAAACTCAGAACATTTCCTTCCATGCAAGTTCATTTCTAGTGGTTTCTGACACCGGACGAGCGTTTGCCACTCGTTGGAAGCATTGGCCATCTTTTGGACAGTTTTAGGTCGCACCTTAGTTCTGCCTCCAACGAGCTTGCTTCCCAATGTATAGCTTTGGAAAACGTGTAAGGGAGTATGCTAGGAGTGTGGGATGAAGTCCTCGAACTATGAGCCTCGAAGATCGAAAGACTTATGACCAATACGAAACAAACGGACGAAACCATCGAGGGACCGCTTTTTACCCCAGGACGAGAAAGTTGAGTCCGGAGCATTCTCACTCGCGTTTTCTTGGGACAAACACCAAAAGTCCTCAAGCTCAGCCCGTTTCCCTTGCTGCAAGTGCATTTCTAATGGTTTCTGACACTGGACGATCGTTCGCCACTCGTTTGAAGCATTGGTCATCTTTTGGACTGTTTTGGGTCGCACCATAGTTCTCCCTCCAACGAGCTCGCTTCCTGACCTATACCTTGGAAAAATGTGTTAGGGAGCATGCTGGGAGTATGGGTTGAAGTCCTCGGAGTACGATCCCCAAAGATCAAAAGACTTATGACCAATACGAACCAAAGGGAAGAATTCGTCGGGAGACCGCTTTTTACCCCAGGATGAGAAAACTGAGCCATGGGCATTCTCGCGTGCCTTTTCTTAGAACGCAGACCGGACGTGCTCAAGCTCAGCCTGTTTCCTTCACTGCAAGTGCATTTCCTGTGGTTTCTGACACCAGGCGAGCGTTCGCCACTCGTTGGAAGCATTGGTCATCTTTTTGACCGTTTTGGGTCACACCTTAGTTCTCCCTCCAACAAGCTCGCTTCCCAACCTATACTTTGGGAAAATATGTCGGGGAGCATGCCAGGAGTATGGATTAAAGTCCTTGGAATAAGAGCCGAGAAGATCGAAAGACTTATGACCAATACGAAGCAAAGGGAAGAAATCGTCGAAGACCGCTTTTTACCTCAGGACAAGAAAACTGTGTCCAGGGCATTCTCGCTCGTGTTTTCTTTGTTTGGACACTGGAATTCCTTGAACTCAGAACATTTCTTTCGATGCAAGTGCATTTCTAGTGGTTTCTGACACCAGACGAGTGTTTGCCACTCGTTGGAAGCATTGGCCATCATTTGGACAGTTTTTTGTTGCACCTTAGTTCTGCCTCCAATGAGCTCGCTTCCCGACGTATAGCTTGGGAAAACGAGTAAGGGAGCATGCCAGGAGTGTGGGAAGAAGTCCTCAAAGTATGAGCCCCAAAGATTGAAAGACTTATGACCAATACAAAACAAAGGGATGAAACCGTCGAGGGATCGTTTTTTACCACAGGACGAGAAAGCTGAGTCCGGAGCATTCTCGCTTGTGTTTTCTTGGGAAAAACACCAAAAGTCCTCAGGCTTAGCCCGTTTCCCTTGCTACAAGTGCATTTCCAATGGTTTCTAACACTGAACGACCGTTCACACTCGTTGGAAGCATCGGCCATCTTTTGGACCGTTTTGGGTCACACCTTTGTTCTCCCTCCAACGGCTCGCTTCCCGACCTATACCTTGGGAAAATGTGTCAGGGAGCATACCCGGAGTGTGGGTTAAAGTCCTCGGAGTACGAGCCCCGAAGATCGAAAGACTTATCACGAATACGAAGCAAAGGAAAGACACCGTCGGGGCACCACTTTTTACCCCAAGACGAGAAAATTGAGTCCGGGGCATTCTCGCTCGCATTTTCTTTTGATGAACACTAGAAGTCTTGAGCTCAGCACATTTCCTTCACTACAAGTGCATTTTTGGTGGTTTTTGAAACCAGACAAGCGTTCATCACTCGTTGGAATATTGGTCAAACACATCCTTCTCAAGAGTTGAGAGAACCTTGACGTAGTGGGAGGGTTGTACCACTGCCTGATCGCTATTTGGGTTTAAGTAAAGCTCAAATCATTATACCTAATGATGGGATAGAGGATCCATTGACCTGTAAACAGGCAATGAATGATTTGGATTGTGACCAATGGATCAAAGCCATGGACCTCGAAGCGGAATCTATGTATTCCAATTCTGTCTGGACTCTAGTAGATCAACCAAATAATATAAAATCTATTGGTTGTAAATGGATCTACAAGAGAAAACGAGACCAAGCTGGTAAAGTATAGACTTTCAAAGCTTGACTAGTGGCATTGTTCGAACTAAGAAAAGAGAGACAAACTGACAAATATATAAGATATAAGTCGGTAGAAATAAACTTTAAGCTTTGTGTTTAAATATGATTTAAATAAATATGAATATAGATTCATATTTAAAAGCTTGGAATGTTTTGAAACGGTGAAAGTTGTAAAAGTCAACATGTTGACTTTTAACTTTGAACTTTGACCGGATTTATATTCAAATATGATTTGAATTTTAGAATGAACGTTGATTCATACTCGAGAGGTTAGAATTAGTCAAGATGGGTAAAGTAGCAAAAAGTCAAAAAGTTGATTTTTGACTAAGAAAAGTCAAAGTTTGACTTTGACTTAATTGGTCAAATGACCAAATTGCCCCTTTGACTAATTTCTTAATTAATTAAAAGTTAATGGGCAATGTGGCAGCCTATTGTGAATTAGAAGCCACTAATTTCATTGAGTTAATAGATCAATTAGGTGTTGAGATTATATGAAATAATTTGCATGCAATTTGCATGTGAATTTCATATATAATCTTCTCATTGCAGAATGAGAAAAGGATGTTGTTTTCTCATAAAAATATCACTTAGGTTAATACCATATCTTCTAAAATACGATTTAGGTCGATATCTTGTAAAACTAGGTTACAAGAGGCTCACTTGATTCGATCTTGTCAACAAGTCAGATAAGATGACTAAGGAGTGGAGGTTTTTAAGTTGACAGTTTACGGAATACCTCCTACCTGGAGATCGTAATCGGTTCTTGAGCCTAGTTAACCTATTTTTAGGAGCATGCATGAGAGATGTAAGGTAATAAAATTGGTTTATCGCTTAGACATCGTAGGTTAAATCCAATATAAATGTTATGCTTGGATGTTTTTACCTAAATTTAGGATTTGTTTAAGTTAGCCTAAATTAAATCTTGAATAATTTACCCAAAAAATTATAGAACACTTCAGCTGGAGAAATGTATCGTACTTTTAGCTTTAGCATCCCCAAGAGTTCACACCGTGAGGTTTATGTATGACTTTGGGCCGTGTATAGGAGCGGACTCCATTCGGAGAGTGTTTGCATGAGCTATGAACAAGGTGAATGGGGGAAGTAGTTCATAGTAAGTGGGTGAGGGATATATGACAATACATCCCATCCCATGGTCTCTTCCATTGGGTCGCACCGTGAGATTCCTATAATGTGCCTGCTTGTCTGCCCTAGAGCGACCTACCCTTCGGAGGGCTGTATAATAAGATTCGAAACACCGCGAACTCCATATTTTAGATAGGGTCTCTTAGATAAGTTTTCATATTGTCTTTCCACTTTCGGGAGCATAATGATTCTTATCTTTGAGGACCGAAAATGGAGGGTTACACTTACAAGAATTACTAAAATAGTTAGTATATTCTTGACCAAAGTAAACGGTAACTAAATGCTAAGTAAATATGAGATATTTGTGAGTTAGCATTTGGTTAAGATTGTCTTGATTCAAAGGACGAGTAATCGGCTACCCCTCGGTAGAGGTTATTCTGAACCTTTAAACTATCGTTGCAAAACATAATAAAAGGGTATATTATTCAAAGTTTTTCTAAAAAGATTGGTTTATTTATATTATAGTTTCTAAACAAAGTATGTTTTTCAGCATGAATAGCTCGATAGTTCAATTGTTAGCTTCCGAAAAACTTAACGGCGATAACTATGAGGCATGGAAATCAAATCTTAACACAATACTAGTGGTTGATGATTTAAGATTTGTCTTAACTGAGGAATGTCCTCAAACCCCTGCCTCAAATGCAAATTGAGCTAGTCGGAAAGCATATGATTGATGGATAAAAGCAAATGAGAAAGCCCGTGTCTACATCCTTGCTAGCATGTCAGATGTTTTAGCAAAGAAACATGAATCCTTAGCCACGGCTAAAGAGATTATGGATTCATTAAAAGGAAAAAACCGTTAAAATTGTAAAAATCAACATGTTGACTTTTAACTTTGAACTTTGACCGAATTTATATTCAAATATGATTTGAATTTTAGAAAAGTGAATGCAGATTCATACTTCGGAGGTTAGAATTAGTCAAGACGGGTAAAATAGCAAAAAGTAAAAAAGTTGATTTTTGACTAAGAAAAGTCAAAGATTGACTTTGACTTAATTGGTCAAATGACCAAATTGCCCTTTTGACTAATTTCTTAATTAATTAAAAGTTAATGGACAATGTGGCAGCCTATTGTGATTTAGAAGCCACTAATTCCATTAAGAGTAAATGGATTAATTAGGTGTTGAGATTATGTGAAATAATTTGCATGCAATTTACATGTAAATTTCATATATAATCTTCTCATTGCAGAATGAGAAAAGGATGTTGTTTTCTTATAAAAATATCACCTAAACGATACGCCCACCTCCTTCTTTTCTCTCTAAGTTTTACTTCACAAAATCGAGTTCCACAACTCCGTTCTTGGTCCTGAGATTAGTAGGTCAGCTTAGTGTTTGTCCTTGCTCGTGATTTTCAGGCAAAGAAGAAGCTTTGGATCTATGTTCAGAACTATAAAAGGTAAGTTCATCGTTTACCTTTTATGCTCTTCGTTTAGGTCTATCGCATAACACATGCATGTCAACTTCTAAATCGTTTAGATGCATATAGAGTAAAGCATGATTTTCTTTATTCCGCTGCAACATGGCTCTTTAGTCTTTTCCCTTCATTTGGCACTCGTTGGAAGCATTGGCCATCTTTTGGACTGTTTTGGGTCGCACCTTAGTTCTCCCTCCAACAAGCTCGCTTTCCAACCTATACTTCGGATAAACGTGTCAGGGAGCATGCCAGGAGTGTGGGTTGAAGTCCTCGGAGTACGAGACTCGAAGATCGATAGACATATGACCAATACGAAGCAAAGGGAAGAAACCGTCGGGCAACCACTTTTTACCCCAAGACGAGGAAATTGAGTCCGGGGCATTCTCGCTCGTGTTTTCTTTGGACAAACATCGGAAATCCTCAAGATCTGCTTGTTTTCTTCACTACAAGTGCATTTCCAGTGGTTTCTGACACCGGACGAGCGATCGCCACTCGTTGGAAGCATTACCCATCTTTTACACAGTTTTGGGTCATACCTTAGTTCTCCCTCCAATGAGCTTGCTTCCCTACCTATACCTTCGGAAAATGTGTTAGAGAGCATGCCAAGAGTATGGGTTGAAGTCCTTTGAGTACGAATGACCAATATGAAGCAAAGGGAAGAAACGGTCGGGAAACTGCTTTGTACACCAGGACGAGGAAACTGAGTCCGGGGCATTCTCGCTCACTTTTTCTTCAAACAAACACTGGATGTCCTCGAGCTTAGCCCATTTCCTTTGCTACAAGTGCATTTCTAGTGGTTTCAACACTGGACGAGCGTTCGCCACTCGTTGGAAGCATTGGCCATGCTTTGGACCGTTTTGGGTCGCACATTAGTTCTCCCTCTAACGAGCTGGCTTCCCGACCTATACCTTGGGAAAAAACGTCAGGGAGCATGCTAGGAGTGTGGGTTGAAATCCTCGAAGTACGAGCCCCAAAGATCGAAAGACTTATGACCAATACGAAGCAAAGGGAAGAAACTGTGAGGGGACAGCTTTTTACCCAAGGACGAGAAAACTGAGTCTAGGGCATTCTCGCTCGCATTTTCTTGGGATGGACAGTAGATGTCCTCGAGCTCAGCCTCTTTCCTTCGCTGCAAGCGCATTTTCTGTGGTGTCTGACACTAGACGAACGTTTGCCACTCGTTGGAAGCATTGGCCATCTTTTGGACCGTTTTGGGTCGCACCTTAGTTCTCCCTCCAACGAGCTCCCTTCCCGACCTATACCTTAGGAAAACATGTCCTGGAGCATGCTAGAGGTGTTGGTTGACGTCCTCAGAGTACGAGCCCCGAAGATCAAAAGACTTATGACCAATACGAAGCAAAGGGAAGAAACCGTCGGAAAACCATTTTTTACCCCAGGATGAGAAAACTGAGTTCGAGGCATTCTCGCTCTTGTTTTCTTGGGACAAACACCGGAAGTCCTTGAGCTCAGCCCGTTTCCTTCATTGCAAGTACATTTCCAGTGGTTTCTGACATGGGACGAGCGTTCGCCAGTCGTTGGAAGCATTAGCTATCTTTTGGATCATTTTGGATCGCACCTGAGTTCTCCCTCCAACGAGCTCGCTTCCCGATCTATAATTTAGGAAAATGTATCAGGAAGCATGCCAGGAGTGTGGGTTGAAGTCCTTGGAGTATGAGCCTCGAAGATCGAAAGACTTAGGCCAATACGAAGCAAAGAGATGAAACCATCGTGGGACCGCTTTTTACCCCAGGACGAGAAAACTGAATCCTGGCCATTGTCGTTCGCGTTTTCATGGGACAAACACCAGAAGTCCTCTAGCTCAGCCTATTTCCTTCACTACAAGTGTATTTCCGATGGTTTCTAACATAGGACGAGCGTTCTCCTCTCGTTGGAAGCATTGGCCATCTTTTGGACCGTTTTGGGTCGCCCCTTAGTTCTCCATACCACGAGCTCGCTTCCCGACCTGTACCTTGGGAAAACGTTTTAGGGAGCATACAAGGAGTGTGGGTTAAAGTCCTCGGAGTACGAACCCAAAGATCGAAAGACTTATGACCAATACGAAGCAAAGGAAAGAAACAGTCGGGGGACCGCTTTTTACCTTAGGACGAGAAAACTGAGTAGGGGCATTCTGGCTCGCATTTTCTTGGGGCGAACACTAGAGGTCCTCGAGCTCAGACCGTTTCCTTTGTTGCAAATGTATTTCCAATGGTTTCTAACACCGTACGAGCGTTCGCCACTTGTTGGAAGCATTGGCTATCTTTTGGACCATTTTGGGTCGCACCTTAGTTCTCCCTTGAACGAGCTCGCTTCCCGACCTATACCTTCAAAAAACGTGTCGGAGAGCATGCTAGGAGTGTGGATTGAAGTCCTTGGAGTACGAATGTCGAAGATCGAAAGACTTATGACCAATACGAAGCAAAGGGAAGAAACCGTCGGGGGACCGTTTTTGACCCCAAGACGAGAAAACAGAGTCTGGGGCATTCTCGCCCATATTTTCTTGGGAAAAATATTAGAAGTGCTCGAGCTCAGTCCGTTTCCTTTGCTATGAGTCCATTTCCAATGGTTTCTAACATGGGACAAGCGTTCGCCAATCGTTGGAAGCATTGGCCATCTTTTGGACCGTTTTGGTTCGCACCTTAGTTCTCCCTCCAACGTGGTCACTTACCGACCTATACCTTTGGAAAACGTGTCAGGGAGCATGTTAGGAGTGTTGGTTGAAGTCCTTGGAGTACGAGCCTCGAAGATCGAAAGACTTAGACTAATACGGAGCAAAGGGAAGAAACCATGGGGGGACCGCTTTTTACCCCAGGACGAGAAAACTGAGTCTGGGGCATTATCGCTCGCGTTTTCTTGGGACAAACACCGAAAGTCCTTGAGCCCAGCTTGTTTCCTTTGCTGTAAGGCATTTTCAGTGGTTTCTATCGAACGAGCGTTCGCCAATCGTTAGAAGCATTGGCCATTTTTTTTACTGTTTTGCATCGCACCTTAGTTCTCCCTCCAACGAGCTCGCTTCTTGACCTATACCTTGGGAAAACATGTCAGAGAGCATAACATGAGTGTGGGTTGAAGTCCTCGGAGTACGATCCCTGAAGATCGAAAGCAAAGGGAAGAAACCGTCGGGGGGGGGGGGGGACCGCTTTTTACTCCAGAAAGAGAAAACTGAGTTTGAGGCATTCTCGCTTGCATTTTCTTGGGACGAACACCGGAGGTTCTCAAGCTCAGCCGGTTTAAAATGGTTTCTGACACCGGAGGACCGTTTGCCAATCGTTCGAAGAGCATTGGCCTTCTTGTTGATCGTTCAAGGTTCCACCTTAGTTCTCCCACCAACGAGCTCGCTTCCCAATCTATACTTTGGAAAAATGAGTGAGGGACGGTGCCAGAAATGTAAACTAAAGTCCTCGGAGGACGAGTCCTGAAGCGCGAAATGCTTATGCCCAACACGACACAAAACAAAGAAGTTACCGCAGGGCCGTTTTTTACCTCGTAATAGAAAAACTGAGTCCAGTGCATTCTCT
Organism: Cucumis melo; assembly: GCF_025177605.1. Classification (NCBI taxonomy): domain Eukaryota; kingdom Viridiplantae; phylum Streptophyta; class Magnoliopsida; order Cucurbitales; family Cucurbitaceae; genus Cucumis; species Cucumis melo. Next base: position 21,007,803 of record NC_066858.1, on the reverse strand, counting down.
CTCGCACTTTCCTGGGACGAACGCTAGAAGTCCTTGAGCTTAGCCTGTTTCCTTTGCTGAAATGCATTTTCAGTTGTTTATGACATCGGACGAGCGTTCGCCACTCATTGGAAGAGCATTAGCCATCTTTTCGATCATTTCGGGTTGCACCTTAGTTCTCCTTCGAACGAGCTTGCTTCCCGACCTATACTTTGGGAAAACGGGTGAGGGACGATGTCAAGAATATATACTGAAGTCCTCGGAGCATGAGTCCCGAAGGTCGAAGCGCTTATGACCAACACGACACAAAACAAAGAAACCGCCGCCGGATCTCTTTTTACCCCGCGATGGAAAAACTTAGTCTGAGGCATTCTAGTTCGCACTTTCCTGGGTCAAACACAAGAAGTCCCATAGCTTAGCCCGTTTCCTTCACTAAAATGCATTTTTAGTGGTTTCTGACACCGTACAAGCATTCACCACGCGTTGGAAGAGAATTGGCCATCTTTTCGATCATTTCGAGTTGCACAATAGTTCTCCCTCCAACGAGCTCGCTTCCCGACCTATACTTTAGGAAAATAGGTGTGAGACGATGCCAAGAATGTAGACTGAAGTCCTCAGAGCACTAGTCCTGAAGCTCGAAGCACTTATGACCAACACGACACAAAACAAAGAAACCACCGCTCGATCGCTTTTTACCTCGCGATGGAAAAATCGATTCTAGGGCATTCTCGCTCGCACTTTCCTGGGACAAAAACCAGAAGTCCTTGAGCTTAGTTCGTTTCCTTTGTTGAAAGGCATTTTCAGTGGTTTTTGACACCGAACGAGCATTCGCCACTCGTTTGAAAAGCATCGGCCATCTTTTCGATAGTTTTGGGTTACACCTCAGTTCTCCCTCCAACGAGCTTGCTTCTCGACCTATACTTTGGGAAAACGGGTGAGGGACGATGCCAGGAATGTACACTTAATTCCTCGAGGCACGAATCCCGAAGCTCAAAATGCTTATGACCAACAAAATACAAAATAAAAAAACTGCCGCAAACTCGATTTTTACCCCGTAATGGTAAAACTGAGTCCGGGGCATTCTCGCTCGCACTTTCTTGGGATGAACACCAGAAGTTCTTGAGCTTAGCCCGTTTCCTTCACTGAAAGGCATTTTCAGTGGTTTCTGACATCGGACGAGCGTTTGCCACTCGTTGGAAGAGCATTGGCCATCTTTTCGATCGTTTTGGGTTGCACCTCAGTTCTCCTTCCAACGAGCTCGCTTCTTGACCTATACATTGGGAAAACGAGTGAAGGACGATGCTAGGAATGTAGAGTGAAGTCCTCGAGGTATGAATCTCGAAGCTCGAAGCGCTTATGACCAACACGACACAAAATAAAGAAACCTTCGCAGCACTGCTTTTTACCCCCCGATCGAAAAACTGAGTCAGGGGCATTCTCGCTTGCTTTTTCTTGGGACGAACACCAGAAGTCCTTGAGCTTAGCCCGTTTCATTTGCAGAAAGGCATTTTTAGTGGTTTCTGACACCGGACAAGCGTTCGCCACGCGTTCAAAGAGTATTGCCCATCTTTTCGATCGTTCCGCGTTGCACCTCAGTTCTCCCTCCAACAAGCTCGCTTCTCGACCTATTCTTTGGGAAAATAGGTGAGGGACGACACCAGCAATGTACCATTAAGTCCTTGTTGCACGAATCCCGAAGCTCGAAGCGCTTATGACCAACACGACACAAAATAAAGAAACCTCCGCAAGACCGCTTTTTACCCTACGATGGAAAAACTGAGTTCGGGGCATTCTCGCTCGCACTTTCCTGGGACGAACACCAAAAGTCCTTGAGCTTAGCTCGTTTCCTTTTGCTGAAAGACATTTTCAGTGGTTTCTATCACCGGACGAGCGTTCGCCACTCGTTCGAAGAGCATTGGTCATCTTTTCGATCGTTCCGGGTTGCACCTCAGTTCTCTCTCCAACGAGCTCACTTCTCGACCTACTTTGGGAAAATGGGTGAGGGACAACGCTTGCAATGTACACTTAAGTCCTCAAGGCACGAACCGCGAAGCTCGAAATGCTTATGAACAACACGATACAAAACAAACAAACTGACGCAGGACCGCTTTTACCCTGCGATGGAAAATTGCGTCAGGGGCATTCTCCCTCGCACTTTCCTGGGAAGAACACCATAATGCCTTGAGCTTAGTCCGTTTCTTTCGCTGAAAGGCATTTTCAGTGGTTTCTGACATCGGACGAGTGTTCACCTCTCATTGGAAGAGCATTGGCCATCTTTTCGATAATTCCAGGTTGCACCTCAGTTCTTCCTCCAACGAGCTCGCTTCTCGACCTATACTTTAGGAAAACGGGTGAGGGAGGATGCCAGGAATGTAGAGTGAAGTCCTTGAGGCATGAATCCCGAAGCTCGAAGCACTTATGACCAACACGACTCAAAATAAAGAAACCTCCGCAAGACCGCTTTTTACCTCGCGATTGAAAAACTGAGTTCGGGCCATTCTCACTAGCACTTTCCAAGGACGAACATGAGAAGTCCTTGAGCTTAGTCCGTTTCCTTTGCTGAAAGGAATTTTGAGTGGTTTCTGACACCGGACGAGCGTTCGCCACTCGTTCGAAGACCATTGGCCATCTTTTCGATCGTTTCAAGTTGCACCTTAGTTCTCCCTCAAACGAGCTTGCTTCTCGACCAATACTTTGGGAAAACGGGTGAAGGACGACTCCAGCAATGAACACTTAAGTCCTCCAGGCACGCAACCCAAAGCTCAAAGTGCTTATGACATACACGATACAAAACAAACAAACTGACGCAAGATAGCTTTTTACCTCGCGATGGAAAAATTGAGTCTCGGGCATTCTCCCTCGCACTTTCCTGGAAGGAACACTAGAATGCCTTGAGCTTAGCACGTTTTCTTCGCTGAAAGGTATTTTCAGTGGTTTCTGACACTGGACGAGTGTTCGCCTCTCGTTGGAAGAGCATTGGCCATCTTTTTTATCGTTCCAGGTTGCACCTCAGTTCTTCCTCCAACGAGCTCGCTTCTCGACCTATACTTTGGGAAAACGGATGAGGGACGATGCCAGGAATGCAGAGTGAAGTCCTCAAGGCACGAATTCTGAAGAAACCGAACCTTGTTAGACATGGTTCGCTCTATGATGAGCTTTGTTTAGTTGCGGGATTCCTTTTGGGGATATGCTTTAGAAACATCTGTCTATATTTTGAATAATGTTCCCTCTAAAAGTGTTTCAGAAACACCTCATGAGCTATGGAAAGGGCGTAAAGGAAGTTTATGTCACTTTAAAATTTGGAGACGTCCGACACACATGTTGTTACAAAACCCTAAAAAATTAGAACATTGTTCAAAATTATGCCTATTTATAGGATATCCAAAGGAATCTAGAGGTGGTCTGTTTTACGATCCTTAAGAAAATAAAGTATTTGTATCAACAAATGCCACATTTTTAAAGGAAGACCACATCAAGGATCATCAACCTCGCAGTAAATTAGTGTTAAATGAGATTTCCAAGAGTGCTTAAGATAAAACTAGTTCATCCACTAAAGTAGTTGATAAAATTAAGATATCTGGTCAAACACCTCATTCTCAAGAGTTGAGAGAGCCTCGACGTAGTGGGAGGGTTTTTCATCAGCCTAATCGCTACTTAGGTTTAAGTGAATCTCATGTTGTTATACCTGATGATGGCATAGAGGATCCATTAACCTATAAACAGGCAATGAATGATGTAGATCGTGATCAATGGATCAAAACCATGAACCTCGAAATAGAATCTATGTTCTTTAATTCTGTCTGGACCCTAGTAGATCAACCAAATAACATAAAACCTATTGGTTGTAAATGGATCTACAAGAGAAAATGAGACCAAGCTGGTAAAGTATAGACTTTCAAGGCTCGACTTGTGGCAAAGGGTTATACCCAAAGAGAAGGAGTGGACTATGAAGAAACATTCTCTCCTGTTGCCATGCTTAAGTCGATTAGAATACCCTTATCCATCGTCGCCTTTTATGATATGAAAATTGGCAGATGGATGTCAAGACAGTCTTTTTGAACGGAAATCTTGAGGCGAGTATCTATATGGCTCAACCAGAGGGGTTTATTAAAAATGATCAAGAACAAAAAGTTTGTAAGCTTCAGAAATCCATTTATGGTTTGAAGCAAGTATCTAGATCCTGGAATATAAAATTTGATACTACGATCAAGTCTTATGGATTTGAACAAAATGTTGAAGAACCTTGTGTTTACAAAGAAGGTCGTCAATTCCATTGTAGCATTCTTAGTATTATATGTAGATGATATTCTACTCATTGGGAATGATGTAGGTTATCTTACTGATATCAAGAAATGGCTAGCTACGTAATTTCAAATGAAGGATTTGAAAGATGCACGATATGTTCTTAGAATCTAAATTGTTTGAAACCGTAAAAATAGAACACTAGCCATGTCTCAAGCATCTTATATTGACAAAATGTTGTCAAGATATAAAATGCAAAATTCCAAAAAGGGTTTGCTGTCGTACAGATATGGAATTCATTTTTCAAAGGAACAATGTCCTAACACACCTCAAGAGGTTGAGGATATGAGAAAAATTTCCTATGCTTCCGCTGTTGGAAGTTTGATGTAAGCAATGTTATGTACTATACCTGATATTTGCTTTTCAGTAGGGATGGTCAGTAGGTATCAGTCCAATCCTAGACGTGCACTACAAGAAAATGGAGGTCTCTCGATGCACAAAAACGTCTAGTGATATTTGAAAAGTGTGGAGAATCCTTTTCGACGCATTAATCCGCATTGGGAACGACGTTGGGGAAAATAAGTTGGGAGAGGCTCTCTCGATGCACAAATATAGCATTGGAAGATGTCAAGGGATCTCCCGACGCTATATTTGTGCGTCGGGAGATCAACAATTTTTTTTTTAAAAAATACCTTCCATTATTAAATGGAAGGTATTTTTTTTGCACAACCGAGAATGAGATCTAAACAAAGAAATGAAAAATTTAGCAATCAACATTATTAATACATAGTTTAAACATACAGAATAATAAACAACATAAAGAGCAATAAAAACAATAACAAAATCAACAAAAATAACAAAATATTTACACAATAAGAACAAAATTTACACAATCCACAACAAAATGAACATACTTTAAACATTATTGATACAAATCCACAAGACCAATCACAAGTTTATTTATATTTCTAATACCTAAACCAAAATAAAAAAAAAAAGAAGGGATTGACTTATCGACGGCGAGGGGCGGCAAGCAAATGTGAAGATCGGACAACGAACATTGATAGCGAAGACCGGATGGTGGATGACACTTCTTCCTCTATTGGAACTTTGGAATCTCTCTCTCTCTCTCATTTTTCAGTTTTCTTTCAGATCTGTCAAACAGATCTGAAAATGGGTTTTAAAGGGGAACTCCCGACGCCGTTATGCATGGCGTCGTGAGAAATTAAATATATTTAAAAAATTCTAAACTTTTCTCGACGTCGTAATGTATGGCGTCAGGAGAAGTTAAATATATTGAGAAAATTATAAACTTCTCCTGACACCGTTATGTATGGCGTCTGGAGAAATGAAATATATTTAAAAAAAATTATAAACTTTTCCCGACGCCGTTATGTATGGCCTCGGGAGAAGTTAAATATATTGAAAAAATTATAAACTTCTCCTGACGCCGTTATGTATGGCGTCGGGAGAAATGAAATATATTTAAAAAAATTATAAACTTTTCCCAACGTCCTTATGTACGGCATCGGGAAAAGTCAAATATATTTAAAAATTATAAACTTTTCCAACTGACAGTTCCCGACGCATGCAGGGGGCGTCGGAATAAGTTATTATTTCCGACACTATTCACCCAAACGTCAGAAATGTTGTCATCTCTTTCCACGACTCTATCAAGGCGTCGGGAAAAGTTCCTTTACCCGACGTGCAAAAAGGGTCGTCGGGATAAGACGTATTTCCCGACGTCATTTCTTTCGACGCATTTTGTGCGTTAGGAAAACCTCGATTTCTTGTAGTGGTGATCACTGAACAACCGTTAAGAATATTCTAAAATATCTTAGAAGAACAAAAGACTACATGCTCGTTAATGGTACTAAGGATCTGATCCTTACTGGATACACTGATTCTGATTTCCAAACAGATAAAGATGCTAGAAAGTCTATGTCAAGATCAGTATTCACTCTAAACGAAGGAATAATAGTATGGAAAAGCATAAAACAGAATTGTATAGTCGACTCCAGAATGGAAGCTGAATATGTTGCAGCTTGCAAAGCAGCAAAGGAAGTAATATGACTAAGGAAATTCTTAACTGATATGAAAATTGTTCCAAATATGCACCAACAATGGTGCAGCTGCAAATTCACGAGAACCAAGAAGCCATAAATGGGGAAAGCATATTGAATGCAAGTACCATCTTATAAGGGAAATTGTACATCGTGGTGACATTGTAGTAACCCAGAATTCTTCCGAGCAAAATATTGCTGATCCTTTTACAAAGGCCCTCACGGCTAAAGTGTTCGAGAGCCACCTACAAAGTTTAAGTCTACGATGTTTGTAAACTAGGACAAGTGGGAGACTTAATGGGCATAATGCCCTAGTTTGTAATTATATGTATTATCTTCTCTTATCTTTTAATTCAAACATTTTCATCCCACTAGGAGTTTTAGTCCAAGTGGGAGTTGTTGGAATTAATGTCCTAAAACTCATAGTTTATAATCATATTATTTTCAATAAAGTCGTTATTGAGAATTTGAAAACTATATTCTTAAATCCAATAAACATAGATCCCAAGACTATTTTTTAGTAAACTTGAACTTTATGTAGAGACATAAACATGGATTAAGTTCGAGGAAATAGTCTAAATAGTCTAAATCGATGTGGCTCACTTTGTAAATAATACAAACGATGTAATCCTTAATCGTTCATGTAGAGACATGAAAGAGGGGGAATCCTATGTAAAAGTTTTACATAAGACAGAACCATGAAATAATCACTTTTACGTAATAACGTTGTTTGGTATTTAAAACTATCTCGTTTATTGATGACCTAGGGAACTGAATCTTAATCCTGAGCTAATTGTGAACTCCTGTTCATACGAGATTATCCTTAGATCCGCATAGGTGAAGACAACTCATTAGTGTTGGCCCAATAAGCCTCCCATTTTAGGGATAAGATCAGGTGAATAGTTGGGAACATAGGGTGCAAGACGGAATTCACTCCTACCTGCTTTAGGGTTAGTAGATAGATTGTTCCCTTAAGAACTGAATCCAAGTCTTGAACATAGGGACCCCAACCTCTCATTGGCCTGAGAGGGATTCGGTTTATAGGTTGGACCTTAAACCAAATGTTCAATAGTGGATCAGTGGGACTTAAGGAACAAGATGTAGTCTCCGGGGTAAAAATGGTATTTTGACCCAACCGAGGTTACGAACAACATGTGAAGGATTAACTTACTGATCATGGTTATATAGATGGATAGAAATATATCTATAGTAAGGGGAGTGCAGCTACGAGACTTTAGTGGAATGACTCATTAGTTAACAAATGTTGATTAGCTTGGTCTAAAAGGGTTTAGCCAGTTAATCTCAGATCGTTGGAGCCCATACGGAATTAACTTAGAACAAAATGTTGGAATAATTCAAATTTTTCGAATTAGGTAAAAGAGAGAAAAATCGATGAATATATGTAATATAATCGTCGGATATAGGACTTTCCAATGATGGAAAAACTAAGCCCGAGGCATTCTTGCTCGCACTTTTCTGGGATGAAAAGACCTTGAGCTTAGCGTGTTTCCTTCGTTAAAATGCATTTTCAGTGGTTTCTGACACCGGACGAGCATTCCCCACTCGTTGGAAGAGCATTGGCCATCTTCTCGATTGTTCTGGGTTGCATCTTCGTTCTCCCTCCAACAAGCTCGCTTCCTGACCTATACTTAGGGAAAACGGGTGAGGGACGATGCCATGAATGTAAACTTGAGTCTTCGGAGTATGAGAACCGAAGCTTGAAGCGCTTTTGACCGACACAACACAAGACAAAGAAACCGTCAGAAGATCGCTTTTTACCCCGCGATGGAAAAACTGAGTCTGGGGCATTCTCGCTCACAATTTCCTAGTACGAACACGAGAAGTCCTTGAGCTTAGCTTGTTTCCTTCGCTGAAATGCATTTTTAGTGCTTTCTGACACCGGAGGAGAGTTCGCCACTCGTTGGAAGAGCATTGGCCATCTTTTCAATCGTTCCAGGTTGCACCTTTGTTCTCCCTCCAATGAGCTGGCATCTCGACCTATACTTTTGGAAAACGGGTAAGGGACGATGCTAGGAATGTAGACTGAAGTCCTCAGAGTATGAGTCCCGAAGCTAGAAGTGCTTATGATCAACACAACACAAAACAAAGAAACCGTTGTAGGATCGCTTTTTACCCCGCGATGGTAAAACTGAGTCCGGGGCATTCACGCTCGCACTCTCCTAGAACGAACACCAAAGTCCTTGAGCTTAGCCCATTTCCTTCACTGAAATGCATTTTCAGTGGTTTCTGACACCGAACGATCGTTCGCCACTCGTTGGAAAAGCATTGACCATCTTTTCGATCGTTCTGGGTTGCACTTTCATTCTTCCTCCAACGAATTCGCTTCTCGACCTATACTTTGGGGATACAGATGAGGGACGATGCCAGGAATGTAGACTGAAGTCCTTGGAGTACAAGTTCTGAAGCTAAAAGCGCTTATGACCAATAAAACACAAAACAAAGAAACTGTTGTAGGATTACTTTTTACCCCGCGATGAAAAAACTGAGTCCAGGGCATTCGCACTCGCACTCTCCTGGGACAAACACTAGAAGTCCTTGAGCTTAGCCAGTTTCCTTCACTGAAATGCATTTTCACGGGTTTCTGACACCGAACTAGCGTTTGCCACTCGTTGAAAGAGCATTGGCCATCTTTTCGATCGTTCCAGATAGCACATTCGTTCTCTCTCCAACGAGCTCACTTCTCGACCTATACCTTGGGAAAACAGCCAAGGGACGATGCCAGAAATGTAGATTAAAGTCCTCGGAGTATGAGTCTCGAAGCTCGAAGCGCTTATGACCAACACAACACAAAACAAAGAAACCATTGTAGGACCGTTTTTAACCCCACGATGGAAAAACTGAGTCCGAGGCATTTTCGCTCGCACTTTCCTAGGACGAACATGAGAAGTCCTTGAGCTTAGCCCGTTTCCTTCGTTGAAATGCATTTTCAGTGGATTCTGACACCAGACGATCGTTCACCACTCGTTGGAAGAGCATTGGCCATCTTTTCGATCGTTCCAGGTTGCACCTTCATTCTCCCTCCAACGAGCTCGCTTTCCAACCTATACTTTGAGAAAACGGGTGAGGGACGATGCCAGGAATGTAGACTTAAGTCCTTCGAGTATGAGTCCCAAAGCTCCAAGCGCTTATGACAAACACAACACAAAACAAAGAAACTGCCGCATGACCGCTTTTTACCTCGCGATGGAAGAACTGAGTCTGGAGCATTCTCGCTCGCACTTTCCTTGGACGAACACCAGAAGTCCTTGAGCTTAGCCCATTTCCTTTGCTGAAATTCATTTTCATTGGTTTCTAACTCTGAAAGAGCGTTCGCCACTCGTTCGAAGAGCATTGGTTATCTCTTCGATCGTTTCGAGTTGCACCTTAGTTATCCCTCCAACGAGCTCGCTTCCCGACCTATACTTTGGGAAAATGGTTGAGGGACGATTCCAAGAATGTAGACTAAAGTCCTCGGAGTATGAGTCCCAAAGCGCGACGCTCATATAATCAACACAACACAAAATAAAAAAATCGTTGCAGAAATGCTTTTTACCCCGCGATGGAGAAACTGCGTCCGGGGCATTCTCACTCGCACTTTCCTGGGACGAACAATAGAAGTCCTTTAGCTAAGCCGGTTTCCTTCGCTAAAATATATTTTTAGTGGTTTCTGACACTTGATGAGTGTTCGCCACTGGTTGGAAGATCATTAGTTATCTCTTCGATCGTTCCGGGTTGCACCTTAGTTCGCCCTCCAACAAGCTCGCTTCCCGACCTATACTTTGGAAAAACGGGTGAGGGACGATACCAGGAATTTGGACTGAAGTCCTTGGAGTATGAATCCCGAAGCTCAAAGCGCTTATGACCAACACAACACAAAAGAAAAAAACCGTTGCAGAACCGCTTTTTACCCCATTATGGAAAAATTGAATTCGGGGCATTCTCGCTCGCACTTTTTTGGGACAAAAATCAGAAGTTCTTGAGCTTTGCCTATTTCCTTCACTGAAATGTATTTTCAGTGGATTCTGACACCAGACGAGCGTTTGCCACTCGTTGGAAGAGAACTGGCCATCTTTTCCATCGTTCTGAGTTGCACCTTAGTTCTCCCTCCAACGAGCTCGCTTCTAGACCTATACTTTGAGAAAACGAGTGAGGGACAATGCCAGGAATATAGAATAAAGTCCTCGGAGTATGAGTCCCAAAGCTCGAAGCGCTTATGACCAACACAACACAAAACAAAGAAACCGTTGCTGAACCGCTTGTTACCCCATTATGGAACACTTGAGTCCGGGGCATTCTCGCTCGCACTTTCCTGGGACTAACACCAGAAGTCCTTGAGCTTAGCTCATTTCCTTCACTGAAATGCATTTCGGTGGTTTCTTATACTGGACGAGCGTTCACCACTCGTTAGAAGAGCATTGGCCATCTTTTCGATCGTTTCGAATTGCACCTTAGTTCTGCCTCCAACGAGCTCGCTTCCCGACCTATAGTTTGGGAAAACAGGTGAGGGACAATGCCAGTGATGTAGACTGATGTCCTCAGAGTATGAGTCCTAAAGCTCGAAAGACTGATGACAAATACCAAATAAAGAAACTGTTAAATGACCGCTTTTTACCCCAAGATAAAAAACTATGTTTGGGTCATTCTCATTCACATTTTCTTGGCACAGACACTAGAAGTTCTTGAACTTAGCTCGTTTTCTTTGTTGGAAGTGTATTTTTAGTTATTTCTAACATCGGACAAGCATTCGCCACTCGTTGGAAGAGCATTGGCCATCTTCTAGATCATTTTGGGTTGCACCTTAGTTCACCCTCTAAAGATATTGCTTCCCGAAATATACTTTGTGAAATGTGTGCAAGACGATGCTAGGAATGTCGACTAAAGTTTTTGAAGTGCGAGTCTCAAAGCTTAAAAGACTTACGACCAATACAAAACAAAGAAATCGTTAAATAACCACTTTTTACCCCAAGATAGAAAAACTAAGTTCGGGGCATTCTCGTTTGCATTTTCTTGGGACGAACACCAGAAGTTCTTGAACTTAACCTATTTTCTTCACAGGAATTTTAGTTTCAATGGTTTCTGACACCGGACCAGCGTTTGCCACTCGTTGAAAGAGCATTCGCCATCTTCTTGATCGTTTCGGATTACACCTTAGTTCTTCCTCCACTGAGCTCACTTTTCGACCTATACTTTGGGAAAATGTGTGAGGGACGATGTCAGAAATGTAGACTGAAGTCCTCAGAGTATGAGTTCTGAAGCTCGAATGACTTATGACCAGTACAAAACAAAGAAACCGTTGAAGGACGACTTTCTACCCGAAGATAAAAAACTAAAAGTTCAGGGCATTCTCGTTCAGATTTTCTCAACACCAAAAGTTCTTGAATTTTTCTCGTTCTTTTCACTAGAGGTGTATTTTCAGTGGTTTCTGACACCGACAAACATTCGCCACTCGTTGCAAGAGCATTGGCCATTTTCTCGATCGTTTCAGGTTGTACCTTAGTTCTCCCTTTTACGAGCTGGCTTCCCGACCTATACTTTGAAAGAATGTTTGAGGGACGATTTCAAGAATGTAAACTGAAGTCCTCGGAGTATGAGTTCCGAAGCTCGAAAGGCTTATGACCAATACAAAATAAAGAAACCATTGAATGATCTCTTTTTACCCGAAGATAGAAAACCTGAGTCTGGAGCATTCTCGTTGGCTTTTTCTTGGGACGAACACCAGAAGCTCTTGAACTTAGTCCATTTTCTTTGCTAGAAGTACATTTTTAGTGGTTTCTTACACCAGACAAGCATTCGACACTCGTTGGAAGCATTGGCCATCTTTTCAGTCATTTTGGGTAGCACCTTAGTTCTCTCTCTAACGAGGTCACTTCCTGACCTATACTTTGAAAAAATGTATAAGGGAGCATGTTAGAAATGTAGATTGAAGTTCTCAGAGTATGAGTCCTGAATCTCGAAAGACTTATGACCAACACAAAATATAAAAACTGTCAAAGGACCGATTTTTACCGCAAGATAGATATCTATTTTGAGGGGAGTGCAACTACGAGACTTGAGTGGAATTGCCCTTTAGTTAACGAATGTTGATTAGTTTTGTCTAAAAGAGTTTTGCTAGTTAATTTTGAATCGTTAGAGCCCATTATCTATATGTCCACTAGGTTCCTCTACTAGCTCATTACAGTAATAAAAATTAGAACAGGGTGATCGAGAAATTTAAAATACCTCGAATTAATTTTGTTAAAAATATTTGATATTATTAACGAGTTTTTGATAAACCAATGATATTTAAATATCAAAAAATTCAAATAAAGATTCAAATTGATTCAATTGAATTGGTATGGATTCGATTTGATATTATTTTATTAATAATAAATAATAAAAAATTTATCGCGAAATGCTTAAGTCTAAGTTTTATCACGAGAAGGCAAGCTACATAATAAGAATAAGCTGGTAAGGAAGAAGCATGCGCTAGACACCAAGAGCTAGGCGTTTAGTATAGTGATGCGAGAAGAAGCGCCTACCCCTCAAGAAGTAAGGCAAGGAAGTGTCTTGCCAGGATGACTTGACCACCCGCTGAGAGAAGTAAATGTTTGTTGCTTCCCGAGAAGATAGCAGGGTAAGGCGATTTAAAGAGTTTGACTTTCTAAGGAGATAAGGTGTGTGTCTTGAGGGAAAGTTAAATTACTGCTGATGGATAGCCTACATATTGAATTTGGGTTGCCTGCATGGCACGACATATTAAGTAAGGGGACATGTGTAAAGAAGGGAAGTGACCCTTGGATATGGGAGATCATTATAAATAAAACCAAAACCCAAAAGGAAAAGGTTGTTCCAAAGTATTAGATTTCTTAGACAAAGAAGTCGAGGAGAAACCTAAATGTTAAACGACCGATCGAGAGAATCACTTGGCAAAAGGAGGAATCCAATAGCAGAGGAGGAAGAACTGGAGGCCAAGTAATTTTGTGGGTGATCCTTATAAATGCATGAATGTTGTGAGTGACAAAGACAATGTGATTTTGTAAGTTCTATTTATGGTTAAATGTTCTCTATGTTTGAATTCAAATTACGATTAAATGTTTTATGAGTAATTCTTCATAAATAGTTTTTTCAATGTTTGTAAACTTGATATGTGATTGATGTATTCTATTGTTAACTGACTTGAGGGTATTTTGTCATTAATACTTATTCCATAATATTGTCGTTACTAAGGTGTGATGTAAGGAAAGTAGCTAGGAAGCTAATCATTCAGTTGTAATGATGGAATGACGTAAGAAGGTGAGACCTATCGTAAGACGCAAAAGAAAATCTCAAGTAACTTGTATGATGCTGGTTCATTGTGAATACCAAATCTTGGCGAGGGAAGAATCCCAGGTCTGAGAAAGATTTAATGCAACGAGACACTGGTGTAAATCTTAGGCAATTCATGTGACCCTAGTTGAGGGTGAGTCCCAGGGTTAGACGAGGTGAGAATCTCAGATCTCAGTGTTGAACATGAATTATGAGAGGATCTAAGTGGGTGGTGTCAGTGGCATTTGTTGTACTGATGATTGAGGTGATTGAGGTGTTTGTGGCTTGATGCAATGAGATTTATACCATGCAGTTTGACCTTATTATTATTAATTTTGTTGTTTTCTCCAAAAAGGTTTTCTCAAACTCATCTCTCACTAAGTTTATTTGACTTACGTTTTAAGTTTTTTCCTCCCTAGGTTGTTAGGCATCAAAGCTAAGCAAAGGATTGATCTCGAGCATTGTAGCATAGTCAAAGAGGGAAAGAGAGGTAATGAATGTCCAGACAGCACGCATTTGGGTGGGGCATGACAAAACTCTTTAGAAGAGATTGTAAAATAAAGCTCAGCTGATTTGCCTCATTGATGAGACTGTCATTTACTTCAGTGATATTGAAGTGCATCATCATGTCCAAGACATGTTCTCTAACAGAGGTCCCTTCCTTCGTTTGCTTGGTATAAATGTGCTTAATTGCTTCGTGTCTGAAGGACCATGATAGCTGACCAAACATCTCACACAATGAATCCATAATTTCTTTAGTCATAGCTAAAAATTCATGTTTTTTTGCCAAAACTTCAGACATGTTGGGAAGAATATAGACATGAGCCTTTTCATTGGCCTTAACCCATCGATCATATGCATTTCAAATAGTTCTATTAGCATTTGAGGTTGGAACTAGTTATGACAAACATTAAATCATCTATGACTAGTGTTGTATTTAGGTTTGATTTTCATGTTGCATAGTTGTCGTAGTTAAGTTTTTCAGAAGCTAAGAGTTGTATTATTATTTTTTTTTTCGAAAAGGTAAGAGTTGTACTATTAAGCTATTCATTCTGAAAAATAAAAGATATTCTATTTAGTAAAAAACTATAATCCTTTAGGAACAAATTTAATTTAGCAAATATTAATAATATAACCATCATTATTATGTTTTGCACTGATATTTCAAAGTTTCAGAATAACCTCTACCGAGGGGTAGTCGATTACTCCTCTTTTGAACCAAGACAGTTTTGACTAGATGCTAACTCCTGAATATTTTATATTCCTATAGCACTTAGTTATAGCTACTTCGGTCAAGAATATATTAACACCTTAGTAATTCTTTTAAGTGTAACTTGCTATTTTTGGTTTTCAGAGAGCCAAATCAACATGCTCCCGAAAATAGAAAGTCAATATGAAAACCGATCTAAGAAAACCTATCCATTTTTGGAATTATTGTTGTTCATCCTGTATTACAACCCCTTTGAAGAAAGCTTCGGTCCAAAGCAGAAAAACAGGCGCATTCTGGTTGTATGTATTTTTGGTTCATATGCTTAGTGTTAATGTATTTGATTGCCTCGTATCTTAGCGACCATTCTGGTTCCCCAAACATTCCTTTCAAAGAATCCATAATCTCTTTAGCTGTGGCTAAGGATTCATGCTTCTTTGCTAAAACATCTGACATGCTAGCAAGAATGTAGACACGGGCTTTCTCATTTGCTTTTATCCATCGATCATATGCTTCCCTACTAGCTCAGTTTGCATTTGAGGTCAGGGTTTAAGAACATTTCTCAGTTAAGACAAATCTTAAATCATCAACAGCCAGTATTGTGTTAAGATTTGATTTCCATGCCACAAAGTTATCGCCGTTAAGTTTTTCGGAAGCAAATAATTGAACTATCGAGCTATTCATGCTGAAAAACAAACATACTTTGTTTAGAAACTATAATCTGAATAAACCAATCATTTTAGCAAAACTTTAAATAATATACCCTTTTATTATGATTTGAAACGATAATTCAAAGGTTCAGAATAAACTCTACCTAAGGGTAGCAGATTACTCATCCTTTAAATCAAGACAATCTTGACCAAATGCTAACTCACAAATATCTTATATTTACTTAGCATTTAGTTACTTTTTTTGGGCTGAGCTAGACTAATTTCGGTGTTCGTCCCAAGAAAACGCGAAAGAGAATGCCCCGGACTCAGTTTTTCCATCCTTGGGTAAAAAGCGATCCACCGACGGTTTCTTCCCTTTGCTCCGTATTGGTCATAAGTCTTTCGATCCTCGGGGCTCGTGCTCCGAGAACTACAAGCCACAGTCCTGGCATGCTCCCTAACACGTTTTCCGGAGGTATAGGTCGAGAAGCAAGCTCGTTGGAGGGAGAACTTTGGTGCGACCCAAAACGGTCCAAAAGATGGCCAATGCTTCCAACGAGTGACGAACGCTCGTCAGGTGTCAGAAACCACTGGAAATGCACTTGCAGCGAAGGAAACGGGCTAAGCTCGAGGACTTCCGGTGGTCGTCCCAATAAAACGCGAGCGAGGATGCCCCAGACTCAGTTTTCTCGTCCTGGGGTAAAAAGCGGTCCCCCGACGGTTTCTTCCCTTTGCTCCGTATTGGTACTAAGTCTTTCGATCTTCGAGGCTCGTGCTCCGAGGACTTCAACCCACACTTCTGGTATGCTCCCTGACACGTTTTCCGGAGGTATAGGTCGGAAAGGGAGCTCGTTGGAGGGAGAACTGTGGCGCGACCCCAAAACGGTCCAAAAGATGGCCAATGATTCCAACGAGTGGCGAACGCTCGTCCGGTGTCAGAAACCACTGGAAATGCACTTGCAGCGAAGGAAACGGGCTGAGCTCGAGGACTTCCAGTGCTCGTCCCAAGAAAACGCGAGCGAGAATGCCCCGGACTCAGTTTTCTTGTCCTGGGGCAAAAAGCGGTCCCCCGACGATTTCTTCCCTTTGCTCCGTATTGGTCATAAGTCTTTCGATCTTCGGGGCTCGTGCTCCGAGGACTTCAACCCACACTCCTGGCATGCTCCCTAACACGTTTTCCGGAGGTATAGGCCGGGAAGCGAGCTCGTTGGAGGGAGAACTGTGGTGCGACCCAAAACGGTCCAAAAGATGGCCAATGCTTCCAACGAGTGGCGAACGCTCGTCCGGCATCAGAAACCACTGGAAATGCACTTGCAGCGAAGGAAACGGGCTAAGCTCGAGGACTTCCGGTGTTCGTCCCAAGAAAACGCGAGCGAGAATGCCCCGGACTCAGTTTTCTCGTCCTGGGGCAAAAAGCGGTCCCCCGACGGTTTCTTCCCTTTGCTCCGTATTGGTCATAAGTCTTTCGATCTTCGGGGCTCGTGCTCCGAGGACTTCAACCCACACTCCTGGCATGCTCCCTGACATGTTTTCCAGAGGTATAGGCCGGGAAGCGAGCTCGTTGGAGGGAGAACTGTGGTGCGACCCAAAACGGCCCAAAAGATGGCCAATGCTTTCGACGAGTGGCAAACGCTCGTCCGGTGTCAGAAACCACTGGAAATGCACTTGCAGCGAAGGAAACGGGCTGAGCTCGAGGACTTCCGGTGCTCGTCCCAAGAAAACGCGAGCGAGAATGCCCCGGACTCAGTTTTCTCCTCCTGGGGCAAAAAGCGGTCCCCCGACGGTTTCTTCCCTTTGCTCCGCATTGGTTATAAGTCTTTCGATCTTCGGGGCTCGTGCTCCGAGGACTTCAACCCACACTCCTGGCATGCTCCCTGACACGTTTTCCGGAGGTATAGGCCGGGAAGCGAGCTCGTTGGAGGGAGAACTGTGGTGCGACCCAAAACGGTCCAAAAGATGGCCAATGCTTCCAACGAGTGGCGAACGCTCGTCCGGTGTCAGAAACCACTGGAAATGCACTTGCAGCGAAGGAAACGGGCTGAGCTCGAGGACTTCCAGTGCTCGTCCCAAGAAAACGCGAGCAAGAATGCCCCGGACTCAGTTTTCTCGTCCTGGGGCAAAAAGCGGTCCCCCGACGGTTTCTTCCCTTTGCTCCGTATTGGTCATAAGTCTTTCGATCTTCGGGGCTCCTACTCCGAGGACTTCAACCCACACTCCTGGCATGCTCCTTGACACGTTTTCCGGAGGTATAGGCCGGGAAGCGAGCTCGTTTGAGGGAGAACTCTGGTGCGACCCAAAACGGTCCAAAAGATGGCCAATGCTTCCAACAGTTTCTTCCCTTTGCTCCGTATTGGTCATAAGTCTTTCGATCTTCGGGGCTCGTGCTCCGAGGACTTCAACCCACACTCCTGGCATGCTCCCTGACATGTTTTCCAGAGGTATAGGCCGGGAAGCGAGCTCGTTGGAGGGAGAACTGTGGTGCGACCCAAAACGGCCCAAAAGATGGCCAATGCTTTCGACGAGTGGCGAACGCTCGTCCGGTGTCAGAAACCACTTGAAATGCACTTGCAGCGAAGGAAACGGGCTGAGCTCGAGGACTTCCGGTGCTCGTCCCAAGAAAACGCGAGCGAGAATGCCCCGGACTCAGTTTTCTCGTCCTGGGGCAAAAAGGGGTTCCCCGACGGTTTCTTCCCTTTGCTCCGTATTGATCATAAGTCTTTCGATCTTCGGGGCTCCTACTCCGAGGACTTCAACCCACACTCCTGGCATGCTCCTTGACACGTTTTCCGGAGGTATAGGCCGGGAAGCGAGCCCGTTTGAGGGAGAACTCTGGTGCGACCCAAAACGGTCCAAAAGATTGCCAATGCTTCCAATGAGTGGCGAACGCTCGTCCGGTGTCAGAAACAACTGGAAATGCACTTGCAGCGAAGGAAACGGGCTGAGCTCGAGGACTTCCGGTGCTCGTCCCAAGAAAACGCGAGCGAGAATGCCCCGGACTCAGTTTTCTCGTCCTGGGGCAAAAAGCGGTCCCCCGACGGTTTCTTCCCTTTGCTCCGTATTGGTCATAAGTCTTTCGATCTTCGGGGCTCGTGCTCCGAGGACTTCAACCCACACTCCTGGCATGCTCCCTGACACGTTTTCCGGAGGTATAGGCCGGGAAGCGAGCTCGTTGGAGGGAGAACTGTGGTGCGACCCAAAACGGCCCAAAAGATGGCCAATGCTTCCAACGAGTGGCGAACGCTCGTCCGGTGTCAGAAACCACTGGAAATGCACTTGCAGCGAAGGAAACGGGCTGAGCTCGAGGACTTCCGGTGCTAGTCCCAAGAAAACGCGAGCGAGAATGCCCCGGACTCAGTTTTCTCGTCCTGGGGCATAAAGCGGTCCCCGACGGTTTCTTCCCTTTGCTCCGTACTGGTCATAAGTATTTCGATCTTCGGGGCTCGTGCTCCGAGGACTTCAACCCACACTCCTGGCATGCTCCCTGACACGTTTTACGGAGGTATAGGCCGGGAAGCGAGCTCGTTGGAGGGAGAACTGTGGTGCGACCATAAACGGCCCAAAAGATGGCCAATGCTTCCAACGAGTGGCGAACGCTCGTCCGGTGTCAGAAACCACTGGAAATGCACTTGCAGCGAAGGAAACGGGCTGAGCTCGAGGACTTCCGGTGCTCGTCCCAAGAAAACGCGAGCGAGAATGCCCCGGACTCAGTTTTCTCGTCCTGGGGCAAAAAGCGGTCCCCCGACGGTTTCTTCCCTTTGCTCCGTATTGGTCATAAGTCTTTCGATCTTCGGCGCTCGTGCTCCGAGGACTTCAACCCACACTCCTGGCATGCTCCCTGACACATTTTCCGGAGGTATAGGTCGGGAAGCGAGCTCGTTGGAGGGAGAACTGTGGTGCGACCCAAAACGGTCCAAAAGATGGCCGAAGCTTCCAACGAGTGGCGAACGCTCGTCCGGTGTCAGAAACCACTGGAAATGCACTTGCAGCGAAGGAAACGGGCTGAGCTCGAGGACTTCCGGTGCTCGTCCCAAGAAAAAGCGAGCGGGAATGCCCCGGACTCAGTTTTCTCGTCCTGGGGTAAAAAGCGGTCCCCCGACGGTTTCTTCCCTTTGCTCCGTATTGGTCATAAGTCTTTCGATCTTCGGGTCTCGTGCTCCGAGGACTTCAACCCACACTCCTGGCATGCTCCCTGACACATTTTCCGGAGGTATAGGTCGGGAAGCGAGCTCGTTGGAGGGAGAACTGTGGTGCGACCCAAAACGGTCCAAAAGATGGCCGAAGCTTCCAACGAGTGGCGAACGCTCGTCCGGTGTCAGAAACCACTGGAAATGCACTTGCAGCGAAGGAAACGGGCTGAGCTCGAGGACTTCCGGTGCTCGTCCCAAGAAAAAGCGAGCGGGAATGCCCCGGACTCAGTTTTCTCGTCCTGGGGTAAAAAGCGGTCCCCCGACGGTTTCTTCCCTTTGCTCCGTATTGGTCATAAGTCTTTCGATCTTCCGGTCTCGTGCTCCGAGGACTTCAACCCACACTCCTGGCATGCTCCCTGACACGTTTTCCGGAGGTATAGGTCGGGAAGCGAGCTCGTTGGAGGGAGAACTGTGGTGCGACCCAAAACGGTCCAATAGATGGCCGAAGCTTCCAACGAGTGGCGAACGCTCGTCCGGTGTCAGAAACCACTGGAAATGCACTTGCAGCGAAGGAAACGGGCTGAGCTCGAGGACTTCCGGTGCTCGTCCCAAGAAAACGCGAGCGGGAATGCCCCGGACTCAGTTTTCTCGTCCTGGGGTAAAAAGCGGTCCCCCGACGGTTTCTTCCCTTTGCTCCGTATTGGTCATAAGTCTTTCGATCTTCGGGTCTCGTGCTCCGAGGACTTCAACCCACACTCCTGGCATGCTCCCTGACACGTTTTCCGGAGGTATAGGTCGGGAAGCGAGCTCGTTGGAGGGAGAACTGTGGTGCGACCCAAAACGGTCCAAAAGATGGCCGAAGCTTCCAACGAGTGGCGAACGCTCGTCCGGTGTCAGAAACCACTGGAAATGCACTTGCAGCGAAGGAAACGGGCTGAGCTCGAGGACTTCCGGTGCTCGTCCCAAGAAAACGCGAGCGGGAACGCCCCGGACTCAGTTTTCTCGTCCTGGGGTAAAAAGCGGTCCCCCGACGGTTTCTTCCCTTTGCTCCGTATTGGTCATAAGTCTTTCGATCTTCGGGTCTCGTGCTCCGAGGACTTCAACCCACACTCCTGGCATGCTCCCTGACACGTTTTCCGGAGGTATAGGTCGGGAAGCGAGCTCGTTGGAGGGAGAACTGTGGTGCGACCCAAAACGGTACAAAAGATGGCCGAAGCTTCCAACGAGTGGCGAACGCTCGTCCGGTGTCAGAAACCACTGGAAATGCACTTGCGGCGATAGAAACGGGCTGAGCTCGAGGACTTCCGGTGCTCGTCCCAAGAAAACGCGAGCGGGAATGCCCCGGACTCAGTTTTCTCGTCCTGGGGTAAAAAGCGGTCCCCCGACGGTTTCTTCCCTTTGCTCCGTATTGGTCATAAGTCTTTCGATCTTCGGGTCTCGTGCTCCGAGGACTTCAACCCACACTCCTGGCATGCTCCCTGACACGTTTTCCGGAGGTATAGGTCGGGAAGCGAGCTCGTTGGAGGGAGAACTGTGGTGCGACCCAAAACGGTCCAAAAGATGGCCGAAGCTTCCAACGAGTGGCGAACGCTCGTCCGGTGTCAGAAACCACTGGAAATGCACTTGCAGCGAAGGAAACGGGCTGAGCTCGAGGACTTCCGGTGCTCGTCCCAAGAAAACGCGAGCGGGAATGCCCCGGACTCAGTTTTCTCGTCCTGGGGTAAAAAGCGGTCCCCCGACGGTTTCTTCCCTTTGCTCCGTATTGGTCATAAGTCTTTCGATCTTCGGGTCTCGTGCTCCGAGGACTTCAACCCACACTCCTGGCATGCTCCCTGACACGTTTTCCGGAGGTATAGGTCGGGAAGCGAGCTCGTTGGAGGGAGAACTGTGGTGCGACCCAAAACGGTCCAAAAGATGGCCGAAGCTTCCAACGAGTGGCGAACGATCGTCCGGTGTCAGAAACCACTGGAAATGCACTTGCAGCGAAGGAAACGGGCTGAGCTCGAGGACTTCCGGTGCTCGTCCCAAGAAAACGCGAGCGGGAATGCCCCGGACTCAGTTTTCTCGTCCTGGGGTAAAAAGCGGTCCCCCGACGGTTTCTTCCCTTTGCTCCGTATTGGTCATAAGTCTTTCGATCTTCGAGTCTCGTGCTCCGAGGACTTCAA
The DNA here is from genome assembly GCF_025177605.1 of Cucumis melo. NCBI lineage: Eukaryota > Viridiplantae > Streptophyta > Magnoliopsida > Cucurbitales > Cucurbitaceae > Cucumis > Cucumis melo. The sequence continues at coordinate 20,986,086 of NC_066858.1, read as the reverse complement.
CCCACACTCCTGGCATGCTCCCTGACACGTTTTCCGGAGGTATAGGTCGGGAAGCGAGCTCGTTGGAGGGAGAACTGTGGTGCGACCCAAAACGGTCCAAAAGATGGCCGAAGCTTCCAACGAGTGGCGAACGCTCGTCCGGTGTCAGAAACCACTGGAAATGCACTTGCAGCGAAGGAAACGGGCTGAGCTCGAGGACTTCCGGTGCTCGTCCCAAGAAAAAGCGAGCGGAAATGCCCCGGACTCAGTTTTCTCGTCCTGGGGTAAAAAGCGGTCCCCCGACGGTTTCTTCCCTTTGCTCCGTATTGGTCATAAGTCTTTCGATCTTCCGGTCTCGTGCTCCGAGGACTTCAACCCACACTCCTGGCATGCTCCCTGACACGTTTTTCGGAGGTATAGGTCGGGAAGCGAGCTCGTTGGAGGGAGAACTGTGGTGCGACCCAAAACGGTCCAATAGATGGCCGAAGCTTCCAACGAGTGGCGAACGCTCGTCCGGTGTCAGAAACCACTGGAAATGCACTTGCAGCGAAGGAAACGGGCTGAGCTCGAGGACTTCCGGTGCTCGTCCCAAGAAAACGCGAGCGGGAATGCCCCGGACTCAGTTTTCTCGTCCTGGGGTAAAAAGCGGTCCCCCGACGGTTTCTTCCCTTTGCTCCGTATTGGTCATAAGTCTTTCGATCTTCGGGTCTCGTGCTCCGAGGACTTCAACCCACACTCCTGGCATGCTCCCTGACACGTTTTCCGGAGGTATAGGTCGGGAAGCGAGCTCGTTGGAGGGAGAACTGTGGTGCGACCCAAAACGGTCCAAAAGATGGCCGAAGCTTCCAACGAGTGGCGAACGCTCGTCCGGTGTCAGAAACCACTGGAAATGCACTTGCAGCGAAGGAAACGGGCTGAGCTCGAGGACTTCCGGTGCTCGTCCCAAGAAAACGCGAGCGGGAATGCCCCGGACTCAGTTTTCTCGTCCTGGGGTAAAAAGCGGTCCCCCGACGGTTTCTTCCCTTTGCTCCGTATTGGTCATAAGTCTTTCGATCTTCGGGTCTCGTGCTCCGAGGACTTCAACCCACACTCCTGGCATGCTCCCTGACACATTTTCCGGAGGTATAGGTCGGGAAGCGAGCTCGTTGGAGGGAGAACTGTGGTGCGACCCAAAACGGTCCAAAAGATGGCCGAAGCTTCCAACGAGTGGCGAACGCTCGTCCGGTGTCAGAAACCACTGGAAATGCACTTGCAGCGAAGGAAACGGGCTGAGCTCGAGGACTTCCGGTGCTCGTCCCAAGAAAAAGCGAGCGGGAATGCCCCGGACTCAGTTTTCTCGTCCTGGGGTAAAAAGCGGTCCCCCGACGGTTTCTTCCCTTTGCTCCGTATTGGTCATAAGTCTTTCGATCTTCCGGTCTCGTGCTCCGAGGACTTCAACCCACACTCCTGGCATGCTCCCTGACACGTTTTCCGGAGGTATAGGTCGGGAAGCGAGCTCGTTGGAGGGAGAACTGTGGTGCGACCCAAAACGGTCCAATAGATGGCCGAAGCTTCCAACGAGTGGCGAACGCTCGTCCGGTGTCAGAAACCACTGGAAATGCACTTGCAGCGAAGGAAACGGGCTGAGCTCGAGGACTTCCGGTGCTCGTCCCAAGAAAACGCGAGCGGGAATGCCCCGGACTCAGTTTTCTCGTCCTGGGGTAAAAAGCGGTCCCCCGACGGTTTCTTCCCTTTGCTCCGTATTGGTCATAAGTCTTTCGATCTTCGGGTCTCGTGCTCCGAGGACTTCAACCCACACTCCTGGCATGCTCCCTGACACGTTTTCCGGAGGTATAGGTCGGGAAGCGAGCTCGTTGGAGGGAGAACTGTGGTGCGACCCAAAACGGTCCAAAAGATGGCCGAAGCTTCCAACGAGTGGCGAACGCTCGTCCGGTGTCAGAAACCACTGGAAATGCACTTGCAGCGAAGGAAACGGGCTGAGCTCGAGGACTTCCGGTGCTCGTCCCAAGAAAACGCGAGCGGGAACGCCCCGGACTCAGTTTTCTCGTCCTGGGGTAAAAAGCGGTCCCCCGACGGTTTCTTCCCTTTGCTCCGTATTGGTCATAAGTCTTTCGATCTTCGGGTCTCGTGCTCCGAGGACTTCAACCCACACTCCTGGCATGCTCCCTGACACGTTTTCCGGAGGTATAGGTCGGGAAGCGAGCTCGTTGGAGGGAGAACTGTGGTGCGACCCAAAACGGTCCAAAAGATGGCCGAAGCTTCCAACGAGTGGCGAACGATCGTCCGGTGTCAGAAACCACTGGAAATGCACTTGCAGCGAAGGAAACGGGCTGAGCTCGAGGACTTCCGGTGCTCGTCCCAAGAAAACGCGAGCGGGAATGCCCCGGACTCAGTTTTCTCGTCCTGGGGTAAAAAGCGGTCCCCCGACGGTTTCTTCCCTTTGCTCCGTATTGGTCATAAGTCTTTCAATCTTCGAGTCTCGTGCTCCGAGGACTTCAACCCACACTCCTGGCATGCTCCCTGACACGTTTTCCGGAGGTATAGGTCGGGAAGCGAGCTCGTTGGAGGGAGAACTGTGGTGCGACCCAAAACGGTCCAAAAGATGGCCGAAGCTTCCAACGAGTGGCGAACGATCGTCCGGTGTCAGAAACCACTGGAAATGCACTTGCAGCGAAGGAAACGGGCTGAGCTCGAGGACTTCCGGTGCTCGTCCCAAGAAAACGCGAGCGGGAATGCCCCGGACTCAGTTTTCTCGTCCTGGGGTAAAAAGCGGTCCCCCGACGGTTTCTTCCCTTTGCTCCGTATTGGTCATAAGTCTTTCGATCTTCGAGTCTCGTGCTCCGAGGACTTCAACCCACACTCCTGGCATGCTCCCTGACACGTTTTCCGGAGGTATAGGTCAGGAAGCGAGCTCGTTGGAGGGAGAACTGTGGTGCGACCCAAAACGGTCCAAAAGATGGCCGAAGCTTCCAACGAGTGGCGAACGCTCGTCCGGTGTCAGAAACCACTGGAAATGCACTTGCAGCGAAGGAAACGGGCTGAGCTCGAGGACTTCCGGTGCTCGTCCCAAGAAAACGCGAGCGGGAATGCCCCGGACTCAGTTTTCTCGTCCTGGGGTAAAAAGCGGTCCCCCGACGGTTTCTTCCCTTTGCTCCGTATTGGTCATAAGTCTTTCGATCTTCGGGTCTCGTGCTCCGAGGACTTCAACCCACACTCCTGGCATGCTCCCTGACACGTTTTCCGGAGGTATAGGTCGGGAAGCGAGCTCGTTGGAGGGAGAACTGTGGTGCGACCCAAAACGGTCCAAAAGATGGCCGAAGCTTCCAACGAGTGGCGAACGCTCGTCCGGTGTCAGAAACCACTGGAAATGCACTTGCAGCGAAGGAAACGGGCTGAGCTCGAGGACTTCCGGTGCTCGTCCCAAGAAAAAGCGAGCGGGAATGCCCCGGACTCAGTTTTCTCGTCCTGGGGTAAAAAGCGGTCCCCCGACGGTTTCTTCCCTTTGCTCCGTATTGGTCATAAGTCTTTCGATCTTCCGGTCTCGTGCTCCGAGGACTTCAACCCACACTCCTGGCATGCTCCCTGACACGTTTTCCGGAGGTATAGGTCGGGAAGCGAGCTCGTTGGAGGGAGAACTGTGGTGCGACCCAAAACGGTCCAATAGATGGCCGAAGCTTCCAACGAGTGGCGAACGCTCGTCCGGTGTCAGAAACCACTGGAAATGCACTTGCAGCGAAGGAAACGGGCTGAGCTCGAGGACTTCCGGTGCTCGTCCCAAGAAAACGCGAGCGGGAATGCCCCAGACTCAGTTTTCTCGTCCTGGGGTAAAAAGCGGTCCCCCGACGGTTTCTTCCCTTTGCTCCGTATTGGTCATAAGTCTTTCGATCTTCGGGTCTCGTGCTCCGAGGACTTCAACCCACACTCCTGGCATGCTCCCTGACACGTTTTCCGGAGGTATAGGTCGGGAAGCGAGCTCGTTGGAGGGAGAACTGTGGTGCGACCCAAAACGGTCCAATAGATGGCCGAAGCTTCCAACGAGTGGCGAACGCTCGTCCGGGGTCAGAAACCACTGTAAATGCACTTGCAGCGAAGGAAACGGGCTGAGCTCGAGGACTTCCGGTGCTCGTCCCAAGAAAACGCGAGCGGGAATGCCCCGGACTCAGTTTTCTCGTCCTGGGGTAAAAAGCGGTCCCCCGACGGTTTCTTCCCTTTGCTCCGTATTGGTCATAAGTCTTTCGATCTTCGGGTCTCGTGCTCCGAGGACTTCAACCCACACTCCTGGCATGCTCCCTGACACGTTTTCCGGAGGTATAGGTCGGGAAGCGAGCTCGTTGGAGGGAGAACTGTGGTATGACCCAAAACGGTCCAATAGATGGCCGAAGCTTCCAACGAGTGGCGAACGCTCGTCCGGTGTCAGAAACCACTGGAAATGCACTTGCAGCGAAGGAAACGGGCTGAGCTCGAGGACTTCCGGTGCTCGTCCCAAGAAAACGCGAGCGGGAATGCCCCGGACTCAGTTTTCTCGTCCTGGGGTAAAAAGCGGTCCCCCGACGGTTTCTTCCCTTTGCTCCGTATTGGTCATAAGTCTTTCGATCTTCGGGTCTCGTGCTCCGAGGACTTCAACCCACACTCCTGGCATGCTCCCTGACACGTTTTCCGGAGGTATAGGTCGGGAAGCGAGCTCGTTGGAGGGAGAACTGTGGTGCGACCCAAAACGGTCCAAAAGATGGCCGAAGCTTCCAACGAGTGGCGAACGCTCGTCCGGTGTCAGAAACCACTGGAAATGCACTTGCAGCGAAGGAAACGGGCTGAGCTCGAGGACTTCCGGTGCTCGTCCCAAGAAAACGCGAGCGGGAATGCCCCGGACTCAGTTTTCTCGTCCTGGGGTAAAAAGCGGTCCCCCGACGGTTTCTTCCCTTTGCTCCGTATTGGTCATAAGTCTTTCGATCTTCGGGTCTCGTGCTCCGAGGACTTCAACCCACACTCCTGGCATGCTCCCTGACACGTTTTCCGGAGGTATAGGTCGGGAAGCGAGCTCGTTGGAGGGAGAAGTGTGGTGCGACCCAAAACGGTCCAATAGATGGCCGAAGCTTCCAACGAGTGGCGAACGCTCGTCCGGTGTCAGAAACCACTGGAAATGCACTTGCAGCGAAGGAAACGGGCTGAGCTCGAGGACTTCCGGTGCTCGTCCCAAGAAAACGCGAGCGGGAATGCCCCGGACTCAGTTTTCTCGTCCTGGGGTAAAAACCGGTCCCCCGACGGTTTCTTCCCTTTGCTCCGTATTGGTCATAAGTCTTTCGCTCTTCGGGTCTCGTGCTCCGAGGACTTCAACCCACACTCCTGGCATGCTCCCTGACACGTTTTCCGGAGGTATAGGTCGGGAAGCGAGCTCGTTGGAGGGAGAAGTGTGGTGCGACCCAAAACGGTCCAAAAGATGGCCGAAGCTTCCAACGAGTGGCGAACGCTCGTCCGGTGTCAGAAACCACTGGAAATGCACTTGCAGCGAAGGAAACGGGCTGAGCTCGAGGACTTCCGGTGCTCGTCCCAAGAAAACGCGAGCGGGAATGCCCCGGACTCAGTTTTCTCGTCCTGGGGTAAAAACCGGTCCCCCGACGGTTTCTTCCCTTTGCTCCGTATTGGTCATAAGTCTTTCGATCTTCGGGTCTCGTGCTCCGAGGACTTCAACCCACACCTCTGGCATGCTCCCTGACACGTTTTCCGGAGGTATAGGTCGGGAAGCGAGCTCGTTGGAGGGAGAACTGTGGTGCGACCCAAAACGGTCCAAAAGATGGCCGAAGCTTCCAACGAGTGGCGAACGCTCGTCCGGTGTCAGAAACCACTGGAAATGCACTTGCAGCGAAGGAAACGGGCTGAGCTCGAGGACTTCCGGTGCTCGTCCCAAGAAAAAGCGAGCGGGAATGCCCCGGACTCAGTTTTCTCGTCCTGGGGTAAAAAGCGGTCCCCCGACGGTTTCTTCCCTTTGCTCCGTATTGGTCATAAGTCTTTCGATCTTCCGGTCTCGTGCTCCGAGGACTTCAACCCACACTCCTGGCATGCTCCCTGACACGTTTTCCGGAGGTATAGGTCGGGAAGCGAGCTCGTTGGAGGGAGAACTGTGGTGCGACCCAAAACGGTCCAATAGATGGCCGAAGCTTCCAACGAGTGGCGAACGCTCGTCCGGTGTCAGAAACCACTGGAAATGCACTTGAAGCGAAGGAAACGGGCTGAGCTCGAGGACTTCCGGTGCTCGTCCCAAGAAAACGCGAGCGGGAATGCCCCGGACTCAGTTTTCTCGTCCTGGGGTAAAAACCGGTCCCCCGACGGTTTCTTCCCTTTGCTCCGTATTGGTCATAAGTCTTTCGATCTTCGGGTCTCGTGCTCCGAGGACTTCAACCCACACTCTTGGCATGCTCCCTGACACGTTTTCCGAAGGTATAGGTCGGGAAGCGAGCTCGTTGGAGGGAGAACTGTGGTGCGACCCAAAACGGTCCAAAAGATGGCCGAAGCTTCCAACGAGTGGCGAACGCTCGTCCGGTGTCAGAAACCACTGGAAATGCACTTGCAGCGAAGGAAACGGGCTGAGCTCGAGGACTTCCGGTGCTCGTCCCAAGAAAACGCGAGCGGGAATGCCCCGGACTCAGTTTTCTCGTCCTGGGGTAAAAAGCGGTCCCCCGACGGTTTCTTCCCTTTGCTCCGTATTGGTCATAAGTCTTTCGATCTTCGGGTCTCGTGCTCCGAGGACTTCAACCCACACTCCTGGCATGCTCCCTGACACGTTTTCCGGAGGTATAGGTCGGGAAGCGAGCTCGTTGGAGGGAGAACTGTGGTGCGACCCAAAACGGTCCAAAAGATGGCCGAAGCTTCCAACGAGTGGCGAACGCTCGTCCGGTGTCAGAAACCACTGGAAATGCACTTGCAGCGAAGGAAACGGGCTGAGCTCGAGGACTTCCGGTGCTCGTCCCAAGAAAAAGCGAGCGGGAATGCCCCGGACTCAGTTTTCTCGTCCTGGGGTAAAAAGCGGTCCCCCGACGGTTTCTTCCCTTTGCTCCGTATTGGTCATAAGTCTTTCGATCTTCCGGTCTCGTGCTCCGAGGACTTCAACCCACACTCCTGGCATGCTCCCTGACACGTTTTCCGGAGGTATAGGTCGGGAAGCGAGCTCGTTGGAGGGAGAACTGTGGTGCGACCCAAAACGGTCCAATAGATGGCCGAAGCTTCCAACGAGTGGCGAACGCTCGTCCGGTGTCAGAAACCACTGGAAATGCACTTGCAGCGAAGGAAACGGGCTGAGCTCGAGGACTTCCGGTGCTCGTCCCAAGAAAACGCGAGCGGGAATGCCCCGGACTCAGTTTTCTCGTCCTGGGGTAAAAAGCGGTCCCCCGACGGTTTCTTCCCTTTGCTCCGTATTGGTCATAAGTCTTTCGATCTTCGGGTCTCGTGCTCCGAGGACTTCAACCCACACTCCTGGCATGCTCCCTGACACGTTTTCCGGAGGTATAGGTCGGGAAGCGAGCTCGTTGGAGGGAGAACTGTGGTGCGACCCAAAACGGTCCAAAAGATGGCCGAAGCTTCCAACGAGTGGCGAACGCTCGTCCGGTGTCAGAAACCACTGGAAATGCACTTGCAGCGAAGGAAACGGGCTGAGCTCGAGGACTTCCGGTGCTCGTCCCAAGAAAACGCGAGCGGGAATGCCCCGGACTCAGTTTTCTCGTCCTGGGGTAAAAAGCGGTCCCCCGACGGTTTCTTCCCTTTGCTCCGTATTGGTCATAAGTCTTTCGATCTTCGGGTCTCGTGCTCCGAGGACTTCAACCCACACTCCTGGCATGCTCCCTGACACGTTTTCCGGAGGTATAGGTCGGGAAGCGAGCTCGTTGGAGGGAGAACTGTGGTGCGACCCAAAACGGTCCAAAAGATGGCCGAAGCTTCCAACGAGTGGCGAACGATCGTCCGGTGTCAGAAACCACTGGAAATGCACTTGCAGCGAAGGAAACGGGCTGAGCTCGAGGACTTCCGGTGCTCGTCCCAAGAAAACGCGAGCGGGAATGCCCCGGACTCAGTTTTCTCGTCCTGGGGTAAAAAGCGGTCCCCCGACGGTTTCTTCCCTTTGCTCCGTATTGGTCATAAGTCTTTCGATCTTCGAGTCTCGTGCTCCGAGGACTTCAACCCACACTCCTGGCATGCTCCCTGACACGTTTTCCGGAGTATAGGTCGGGAAGCGAGCTCGTTGGAGGGAGAACTGTGGTGCGACCCAAAACGGTCCAAAAGATGGCCGAAGCTTCCAACGAGTGGCGAACGATCGTCCGGTGTCAGAAACCACTGGAAATGCACTTGCAGCGAAGGAAACGGGCTGAGCTCGAGGACTTCCGGTGCTCGTCCCAAGAAAACGCGAGCGGGAATGCCCCGGACTCAGTTTTCTCGTCCTGGGGTAAAAAGCGGTCCCCCGACGGTTTCTTCCCTTTGCTCCGTATTGGTCATAAGTCTTTCGATCTTCGAGTCTCGTGCTCCGAGGACTTCAACCCACACTCCTGGCATGCTCCCTGACACGTTTTCCGGAGGTATAGGTCAGGAAGCGAGCTCGTTGGAGGGAGAACTGTGGTGCGACCCAAAACGGTCCAAAAGATGGCCGAAGCTTCCAACGAGTGGCGAACGCTCGTCCGGTGTCAGAAACCACTGGAAATGCACTTGCAGCGAAGGAAACGGGCTGAGCTCGAGGACTTCCGGTGCTCGTCCCAAGAAAACGCGAGCGGGAATGCCCCGGACTCAGTTTTCTCGTCCTTGGGTAAAAAGCGGTCCCCCGACGGTTTCTTCCCTTTGCTCCGTATTGGTCATAAGTCTTTCGATCTTCGGGTCTCGTGCTCCGAGGACTTCAACCCACACTCCTGGCATGCTCCCTGACACGTTTTCCGGAGGTATAGGTCGGGAAGCGAGCTCGTTGGAGGGAGAACTGTGGTGCGACCCAAAACGGTCCAAAAGATGGCCGAAGCTTCCAACGAGTGGCGAACGCTCGTCCGGTGTCAGAAACCACTGGAAATGCACTTGCAGCGAAGGAAACGGGCTGAGCTCGAGGACTTCCGGTGCTCGTCCCAAGAAAAAGCGAGCGGGAATGCCCCGGACTCAGTTTTCTCGTCCTGGGGTAAAAAGCGGTCCCCCGACGGTTTCTTCCCTTTGCTCCGTATTGGTCATAAGTCTTTCGATCTTCCGGTCTCGTGCTCCGAGGACTTCAACCCACACTCCTGGCATGCTCCCTGACACGTTTTCCGGAGGTATAGGTCGGGAAGCGAGCTCGTTGGAGGGAGAACTGTGGTGCGACCCAAAACGGTCCAATAGATGGCCGAAGCTTCCAACGAGTGGCGAACGCTCGTCCGGTGTCAGAAACCACTGGAAATGCACTTGCAGCGAAGGAAACGGGCTGAGCTCGAGGACTTCCGGTGCTCGTCCCAAGAAAACGCGAGCGGGAATGCCCCGGACTCAGTTTTCTCGTCCTGGGGTAAAAAGCGGTCCCCCGACGGTTTCTTCCCTTTGCTCCGTATTGGTCATAAGTCTTTCGATCTTCGGGTCTCGTGCTCCGAGGACTTCAACCCACACTCCTGGCATGCTCCCTGACACGTTTTCCGGAGGTATAGGTCGGGAAGCGAGCTCGTTGGAGGGAGAACTGTGGTGCGACCCAAAACGGTCCAATAGATGGCCGAAGCTTCCAACGAGTGGCGAACGCTCGTCCGGTGTCAGAAACCACTGGAAATGCCCTTGCAGCGAAGGAAACGGGCTGAGCTCGAGGACTTCCGGTGCTCGTCCCAAGAAAACGCGAGCGGGAATGCCCCGGACTCAGTTTTCTCGTCCTGGGGTAAAAAGCGGTCCCCCGACGGTTTCTTCCCTTTGCTCCGTATTGGTCATAAGTCTTTCGATCTTCGGGTCTCGTGCTCCGAGGACTTCAACCCACACTCCTGGCATGCTCCCTGACACGTTTTCCGGAGGTATAGGTCGGGAAGCGAGCTCGTTGGAGGGAGAACTGTGGTATGACCCAAAACGGTCCAATAGATGGCCGAAGCTTCCAACGAGTGGCGAACGCTCGTCCGGTGTCAGAAACCACTGGAAATGCACTTGCAGCGAAGGAAACGGGCTGAGCTCGAGGACTTCCGGTGCTCGTCCCAAGAAAACGCGAGCGGGAATGCCCCGGACTCAGTTTTCTCGTCCTGGGGTAAAAAGCGGTCCCCCGACGGTTTCTTCCCTTTGCTCCGTATTGGTCATAAGTCTTTCGATCTTCGGGTCTCGTGCTCCGAGGACTTCAACCCACACTCCTGGCATGCTCCCTGACACGTTTTCCGGAGGTATAGGTCGGGAAGCGAGCTCGTTGGAGGGAGAACTGTGGTGCGACCCAAAACGGTCCAAAAGATGGCCGAAGCTTCCAACGAGTGGCGAACGCTCGTCCGGTGTCAGAAACCACTGGAAATGCACTTGCAGCGAAGGAAACGGGCTGAGCTCGAGGACTTCCGGTGCTCGTCCCAAGAAAACGCGAGCGGGAATGCCCCGGACTCAGTTTTCTCGTCCTGGGGTAAAAAGCGGTCCCCCGACGGTTTCTTCCCTTTGCTCCGTATTGGTCATAAGTCTTTCGATCTTCGGGTCTCGTGCTCCGAGGACTTCAACCCACACTCCTGGCATGCTCCCTGACACGTTTTCCGGAGGTATAGGTCGGGAAGCGAGCTCGTTGGAGGGAGAACTGTGGTGCGACCCAAAACGGTCCAAAAGATGGCCGAAGCTTCCAACGAGTGGCGAACGCTCGTCCGGTGTCAGAAACCACTGGAAATGCACTTGCAGCGAAGGAAACGGGCTGAGCTCGAGGACTTCCGGTGCTCGTCCCAAGAAAACGCGAGCGGGAATGCCCCGGACTCAGTTTTCTCGTCCTGGGGTAAAAACCGGTCCCCCGACGGTTTCTTCCCTTTGCTCCGTATTGGTCATAAGTCTTTCGATCTTCGGGTCTCGTGCTCCGAGGACTTCAACCCACACTCCTGGCATGCTCCCTGACACGTTTTCCGGAGGTATAGGTCGGGAAGCGAGCTCGTTGGAGGGAGAAGTGTGGTGCGACCCAAAACGGTCCAAAAGATGGCCGAAGCTTCCAACGAGTGGCGAACGCTCGTCCGGTGTCAGAAACCACTGGAAATGCACTTGCAGCGAAGGAAACGGGCTGAGCTCGAGGACTTCCGGTGCTCGTCCCAAGAAAACGCGAGCGGGAATGCCCCGGACTCAGTTTTCTCGTCCTGGGGTAAAAACCGGTCCCCCGACGGTTTCTTCCCTTTGCTCCGTATTGGTCATAAGTCTTTCGATCTTCGGGTCTCGTGCTCCGAGGACTTCAACCCACACCTCTGGCATGCTCCCTGACACGTTTTCCGGAGGTATAGGTCGGGAAGCGAGCTCGTTGGAGGGAGAACTGTGGTGCGACCCAAAACGGTCCAAAAGATGGCCGAAGCTTCCAACGAGTGGCGAACGCTCGTCCGGTGTCAGAAACCACTGGAAATGCACTTGCAGCGAAGGAAACGGGCTGAGCTCGAGGACTTCCGGTGCTCGTCCCAAGAAAAAGCGAGCGGGAATGCCCCGGACTCAGTTTTCTCGTCCTGGGGTAAAAAGCGGTCCCCCGACGGTTTCTTCCCTTTGCTCCGTATTGGTCATAAGTCTTTCGATCTTCCGGTCTCGTGCTCCGAGGACTTCAACCCACACTCCTGGCATGCTCCCTGACACGTTTTCCGGAGGTATAGGTCGGGAAGCGAGCTCGTTGGAGGGAGAACTGTGGTGCGACCCAAAACGGTCCAATAGATGGCCGAAGCTTCCAACGAGTGGCGAACGCTCGTCCGGTGTCAGAAACCACTGGAAATGCACTTGAAGCGAAGGAAACGGGCTGAGCTCGAGGACTTCCGGTGCTCGTCCCAAGAAAACGCGAGCGGGAATGCCCCGGACTCAGTTTTCTCGTCCTGGGGTAAAAAGCGGTCCCCCGACGGTTTCTTCCCTTTGCTCCGTATTGGTCATAAGTCTTTCGATCTTCGGGTCTCGTGCTCCGAGGACTTCAACCCACACTCTTGGCATGCTCCCTGACACGTTTTCCGAAGGTATAGGTCGGGAAGCGAGCTCGTTGGAGGGAGAACTGTGGTGCGACCCAAAACGGTCCAAAAGATGGCCGAAGCTTCCAACGAGTGGCGAACGCTCGTCCGGTGTCAGAAACCACTGGAAATGCACTTGCAGCGAAGGAAACGGGCTGAGCTCGAGGACTTCCGGTGCTCGTCCCAAGAAAACGCGAGCGGGAATGCCCCGGACTCAGTTTTCTCGTCCTGGGGTAAAAAGCGGTCCCCCGACGGTTTCTTCCCTTTGCTCCGTATTGGTCATAAGTCTTTCGATCTTCGGGTCTCGTGCTCCGAGGACTTCAACCCACACTCCTGGCATGCTCCCTGACACGTTTTCCGGAGGTATAGGTCGGGAAGCGAGCTCGTTGGAGGGAGAACTGTGGTGCGACCCAAAACGGTCCAATAGATGGCCGAAGCTTCCAACGAGTGGCGAACGCTCGTCCGGTGTCAGAAACCACTGGAAATGCACTTGCAGCGAAGGAAACGGGCTGAGCTCGAGGACTTCCGGTGCTCGTCCCAAGAAAACGCGAGCGGGAATGCCCCGGACTCAGTTTTCTCGTCCTGGGGTAAAAAGCGGTCCCCCGACGGTTTCTTCCCTTTGCTCCGTATTGGTCATAAGTCTTTCGATCTTCGGGTCTCGTGCTCCGAGGACTTCAACCCACACTCCTGGCATGCTCCCTGACACGTTTTCCGGAGGTATAGGTCGGGAAGCGAGCTCGTTGGAGGGAGAACTGTGGTGCGACCCAAAACGGTCCAAAAGATGGCCGAAGCTTCCAACGAGTGGCGAACGCTCGTCCGGTGTCAGAAACCACTGGAAATGCACTTGCAGCGAAGGAAACGGGCTGAGCTCGAGGACTTCCGGTGCTCGTCCCAAGAAAACGCGAGCGGGAATGCCCCGGACTCAGTTTTCTCGTCCTGGGGTAAAAAGCGGTCCCCCGACGGTTTCTTCCCTTTGCTCCGTATTGGTCATAAGTCTTTCGATCTTCGGGTCTCGTGCTCCGAGGACTTCAACCCACACTCCTGGCATGCTCCCTGACACGTTTTCCGGAGGTATAGGTCGGGAAGCGAGCTCGTTGGAGGGAGAACTGTGGTGCGACCCAAAACGGTACAATAGATGGCCGAAGCTTCCAACGAGTGGCGAACGCTCGTCCGGTGTCAGAAACCACTGGAAATGCACTTGCAGCGAAGGAAACGGGCTGAGCTCGAGGACTTCCGGTGCTCGTCCCAAGAAAACGCGAGCGGGAATGCCCCGGACTCAGTTTTCTCGTCCTGGGGTAAAAAGCGGTCCCCCGACGGTTTCTTCCCTTTGCTCCGTATTGGTCATAAGTCTTTCGATCTTCGGGTCTCGTGCTCCGAGGACTTCAACCCACACTCCTGGCATGCTCCCTGACACGTTTTCCGGAGGTATAGGTCGGGAAGCGAGCTCGTTGGAGGGAGAACTGTGGTGCGACCCAAAACGGTCCAAAAGATGGCCGAAGCTTCCAACGAGTGGCGAACGCTCGTCCGGTGTCAGAAACCACTGGAAATGCACTTGCAGCGAAGGAAACGGGCTGAGCTCGAGGACTTCCAGTGCTCGTCCCAAGAAAACGCGAGCGGGAATGCCCCGGACTCAGTTTTCTCGTCCTGGGGTAAAAAGCGGTCCCCCGACCGTTTCTTCCCTTTGCTCCGTATTGGTCATAAGTCTTTCGATCTTCCGGTCTCGTGCTCCGAGGACTTCAACCCACACTCCTGGCATGCTCCCTGACACGTTTTCCGGAGGTATAGGTCGGGAAGCGAGCTCGTTGGAGGGAGAACTGTGGTGCGACCCAAAACGGTCCAATAGATGGCCGAAGCTTCCAACGAGTGGCGAACGCTCGTCCGGTGTCAGAAACCACTGGAAATGCACTTGAAGCGAAGGAAACGGGCTGAGCTCGAGGACTTCCGGTGCTCGTCCCAAGAAAACGCGAGCGGGAATGCCCCGGACTCAGTTTTCTCGTCCTGGGGTAAAAAGCGGTCCCCCGACGGTTTCTTCCCTTTGCTCCGTATTGGTCATAAGTCTTTCGATCTTCGGGTCTCGTGCTCCGAGGACTTCAACCCACACTCTTGGCATGCTCCCTGACACGTTTTCCGGAGGTATAGGTCGGGAAGCGAGCTCGTTGGAGGGAGAACTGTGGTGCGACCCAAAACGGTCCAAAAGATGGCCGAAGCTTCCAACGAGTGGCGAACGCTCGTCCGGTGTCAGAAACCACTGGAAATGCACTTGCAGCGAAGGAAACGGGCTGAGCTCGAGGACTTCCGGTGCTCGTCCCAAGAAAACGCGAGCGGGAATGCCCCGGACTCAGTTTTCTCGTCCTGGGGTAAAAAGCGGTCCCCCGACGGTTTCTTCCCTTTGCTCCGTATTGGTCATAAGTCTTTCGATCTTCGGGTCTCGTGCTCCGAGGACTTCAACCCACACTCCTGGCATGCTCCCTGACACGTTTTCCGGAGGTATAGGTCGGGAAGCGAGCTCGTTGGAGGGAGAACTGTGGTGCGACCCAAAACGGTCCAATAGATGGCCGAAGCTTCCAACGAGTGGCGAACGCTCGTCCGGTGTCAGAAACCACTGGAAATGCACTTGCAGCGAAGGAAACGGGCTGAGCTCGAGGACTTCCGGTGCTCGTCCCAAGAAAACGCGAGCGGGAATGCCCCGGACTCAGTTTTCTCGTCCTGGGGTAAAAAGCGATCCCCCGACGGTTTCTTCCCTTTGCTCCGTATTGGTCATAAGTCTTTCGATCTTCGGGTCTCGTGCTCCGAGGACTTCAACCCACACTCCTGGCATGCTCCCTGACACGTTTTCCGGAGGTATAGGTCGGGAAGCGAGCTCGTTGGAGGGAGAACTGTGGTGCGACCCAAAACGGTCCAAAAGATGGCCGAAGCTTCCAACGAGTGGCGAACGCTCGTCCGGTGTCAGAAACCACTGGAAATGCACTTGCAGCGAAGGAAACGGGCTGAGCTCGAGGACTTCCGGTGCTCGTCCCAAGAAAACGCGAGCGGGAATGCCCCGGACTCAGTTTTCTCGTCCTGGGGTAAAAAGCGGTCCCCCGACGGTTTCTTCCCTTTGCTCCGTATTGGTCATAAGTCTTTCGATCTTCGGGTCTCGTGCTCCGAGGACTTCAACCCACACTCCTGGCATGCTCCCTGACACGTTTTCCGGAGGTATAGGTCGGGAAGCGAGCTCGTTGGAGGGAGAACTGTGGTGCGACCCAAAACGGTCCAATAGATGGCCGAAGCTTCCAACGAGTGGCGAACGCTCGTCCGGTGTCAGAAACCACTGGAAATGCACTTGCAGCGAAGGAAACGGGCTGAGCTCGAGGACTTCCGGTGCTCGTCCCAAGAAAACGCGAGCGGGAATGCCCCGGACTCAGTTTTCTCGTCCTGGGGTAAAAAGCGGTCCCCCGACGGTTTCTTCCCTTTGCTCCGTATTGGTCATAAGTCTTTCGATCTTCGGGTCTCGTGCTCCGAGGACTTCAACCCACACTCCTGGCATGCTCCCTGACACGTTTTCCGGAGGTATAGGTCGGGAAGCGAGCTCGTTGGAGGGAGAACTGTGGTGCGACCCAAAACGGTCCAAAAGATGGCCGAAGCTTCCAACGAGTGGCGAACGCTCGTCCGGTGTCAGAAACCACTGGAAATGCACTTGCAGCGAAGGAAACGGGCTGAGCTCGAGGACTTCCGGTGCTCGTCCCAAGAAAACGCGAGCGGGAATGCCCCGGACTCAGTTTTCTCGTCCTGGGGTAAAAAGCGGTCCCCCGACGGTTTCTTCCCTTTGCTCCGTATTGGTCATAAGTCTTTCGATCTTCGGGTCTCGTGCTCCGAGGACTTCAACCCACACTCCTGGCATGCTCCCTGACACGTTTTCCGGAGGTATAGGTCGGGAAGCGAGCTCGTTGGAGGGAGAACTGTGGTGCGACCCAAAACGGTACAATAGATGGCCGAAGCTTCCAACGAGTGGCGAACGCTCGTCCGGTGTCAGAAACCACTGGAAATGCACTTGCAGCGAAGGAAACGGGCTGAGCTCGAGGACTTCCGGTGCTCGTCCCAAGAAAACGCGAGCGGGAATGCCCCGGACTCAGTTTTCTCGTCCTGGGGTAAAAAGCGGTCCCCCGACGGTTTCTTCCCTTTGCTCCGTATTGGTCATAAGTCTTTCGATCTTCGGGTCTCGTGCTCCGAGGACTTCAACCCACACTCCTGGCATGCTCCCTGACACGTTTTCCGGAGGTATAGGTCGGGAAGCGAGCTCGTTGGAGGGAGAACTGTGGTGCGACCCAAAACGGTCCAAAAGATGGCCGAAGCTTCCAACGAGTGGCGAACGCTCGTCCGGTGTCAGAAACCACTGGAAATGCACTTGCAGCGAAGGAAACGGGCTGAGCTCGAGGACTTCCAGTGCTCGTCCCAAGAAAACGCGAGCGGGAATGCCCCGGACTCAGTTTTCTCGTCCTGGGGTAAAAAGCGGTCCCCCGACCGTTTCTTCCCTTTGCTCCGTATTGGTCATAAGTCTTTCGATCTTCCGGTCTCGTGCTCCGAGGACTTCAACCCACACTCCTGGCATGCTCCCTGACACGTTTTCCGGAGGTATAGGTCGGGAAGCGAGCTCGTTGGAGGGAGAACTGTGGTGCGACCCAAAACGGTCCAATAGATGGCCGAAGCTTCCAACGAGTGGCGAACGCTCGTCCGGTGTCAGAAACCACTGGAAATGCACTTGAAGCGAAGGAAACGGGCTGAGCTCGAGGACTTCCGGTGCTCGTCCCAAGAAAACGCGAGCGGGAATGCCCCGGACTCAGTTTTCTCGTCCTGGGGTAAAAAGCGGTCCCCCGACGGTTTCTTCCCTTTGCTCCGTATTGGTCATAAGTCTTTCGATCTTCGGGTCTCGTGCTCCGAGGACTTCAACCCACACTCTTGGCATGCTCCCTGACACGTTTTCCGGAGGTATAGGTCGGGAAGCGAGCTCGTTGGAGGGAGAACTGTGGTGCGACCCAAAACGGTCCAAAAGATGGCCGAAGCTTCCAACGAGTGGCGAACGCTCGTCCGGTGTCAGAAACCACTGGAAATGCGCTTGCAGCGAAGGAAACGGGCTGAGCTCGAGGACTTCCGGTGCTCGTCCCAAGAAAACGCGAGCGGGAATGCCCCGGACTCAGTTTTCTCGTCCTGGGGTAAAAAGCGGTCCCCCGACGGTTTCTTCCCTTTGCTCCGTATTGGTCATAAGTCTTTCGATCTTCGGGTCTCCTGCTCCGAGGACCTCAACCCACACTCCTCGCATGCTCCCTGACACGTTTTCCAGAGGTATAGGTCGGGAAGCGAGCTCGTTGGAGGGAGAACTGTGGTGCGACCCAAAACGGTCCAATAGATGGCCGAAGCTTCCAACGAGTGGCGAACGCTCGTCCGGTGTCAGAAACCACTGGAAATGCACTTGCAGCGAAGGAAACGGGCTGAGCTCGAGGACTTCCGGTGCTCGTCCCAAGAAAACGCGAGCGGGAATGCCCCGGACTCAGTTTTCTCGTCTTGGGGTAAAAAGCGGTCCCCCGACGGTTTCTTCCCTTTGCTCCGTATTGGTCATAAGTCTTTCGATCTTCGGGTCTCGTGCTCCGAGGACTTCAACCCACACTCCTGGCATGCTCCCTGACACGTTTTCCGGAGGTATAGGTCGGGAAGCGAGCTCGTTGGAGGGAGAACTGTGGTGCGACCCAAAACAGTCCAAAAGATGGCCGAAGCTTCCAACGAGTGGCGAACGCTCGTCCGGTGTCAGAAACCACTGGAAATGCGCTTGCAGCGAAGGAAACGGGCTGAGCTCGAGGACTTCCGGTGCTCGTCCCAAGAAAACGCGAGCGGGAATGCCCCGGACTCAGTTTTCTCGTCCTGGGGTAAAAAGCGGTCCCCCGACGGTTTCTTCCCTTTGCTCCGTATTGGTCATAAGTCTTTCGATCTTCGGGTCTCCTGCTCCGAGGACCTCAACCCACACTTTTGGCATGCTCCCTGACACATTTTCCGGAGGTATAGGTCGGGAAGCGAGCTCGTTGGAGGGAGAACTGTGGTGCGACCCAAAACGGTCCAAAAGATGGCCGAAGCTTCCAACGAGTGGCGAACGCTCGTCCGGTGTCAGAAACCACTGGAAATGCACTTGCAGCGAAGGAAACGGGCTGAGCTCGAGGACTTCCGGTGCTCGTCCCAAGAAAACGCGAGCGGGAATGCCCCGGACTCAGTTTTCTCGTCCTGGGGTAAAAAGCGGTCCCCCGACGGTTTCTTCCCTTTGCTCCGTATTGGTCATAAGTCTTTCGATCTTTGGGTCTCGTGCTCCGAGGACTTCAACCCACACTCCTGGCATGCTCCCTGACACGTTTTCCGGAGGTATAGGTCGGGAAGCGAGCTCGTTGGAGGGAGAACTGTGGTGCGACCCAAAACGGTCCAAAAGATGGCCGAAGCTTCCAACGAGTGGCGAACGCTCGTCCGGTGTCAGAAACCACTGGAAATGCGCTTGCAGCGAAGGAAACGGGCTGAGCTCGAGGACTTCCGGTGCTCGTCCCAAGAAAACGCGAGCGGGAATGCCCCGGACTCAGTTTTCTCGTCCTGGGGTAAAAAGCGGTCCCCCGACGGTTTCTTCCCTTTGCTCCGTATTGGTCATAAGTCTTTCGATCTTCGGGTCTCCTGCTCCGAGGACCTCAACCCACACTCCTCGCATGCTCCCTGACACGTTTTCCAGAGGTATAGGTCGGGAAGCGAGCTCGTTGGAGGGAGAACTGTGGTGCGACCCAAAACGGTCCAATAGATGGCCGAAGCTTCCAACGAGTGGCGAACGCTCGTCCGGTGTCAGAAACCACTGGAAATGCACTTGCAGCGAAGGAAACGGGCTGAGCTCGAGGACTTCCGGTGCTCGTCCCAAGAAAACGCGAGCGGGAATGCCCCGGACTCAGTTTTCTCGTCTTGGGGTAAAAAGCGGTCCCCCGACGGTTTCTTCCCTTTGCTCCGTATTGGTCATAAGTCTTTCGATCTTCGGGTCTCGTGCTCCGAGGACTTCAACCCACACTCCTGGCATGCTCCCTGACACGTTTTCCGGAGGTATAGGTCGGGAAGCGAGCTCGTTGGAGGGAGAACTGTGGTGCGACCCAAAACAGTCCAAAAGATGGCCGAAGCTTCCAACGAGTGGCGAACGCTCGTCCGGTGTCAGAAACCACTGGAAATGCGCTTGCAGCGAAGGAAACGGGCTGAGCTCGAGGACTTCCGGTGCTCGTCCCAAGAAAACGCGAGCGGGAATGCCCCGGACTCAGTTTTCTCGTCCTGGGGTAAAAAGCGGTCCCCCGACGGTTTCTTCCCTTTGCTCCGTATTGGTCATAAGTCTTTCGATCTTCGGGTCTCCTGCTCCGAGGACCTCAACCCACACTTTTGGCATGCTCCCTGACACATTTTCCGGAGGTATAGGTCGGGAAGCGAGCTCGTTGGAGGGAGAACTGTGGTGCGACCCAAAACGGTCCAAAAGATGGCCGAAGCTTCCAACGAGTGGCGAACGCTCGTCCGGTGTCAGAAACCACTGGAAATGCACTTGCAGCGAAGGAAACGGGCTGAGCTCGAGGACTTCCGGTGCTCGTCCCAAGAAAACGCGAGCGGGAATGCCCCGGACTCAGTTTTCTCGTCCTGGGGTAAAAAGCGGTCCCCCGACGGTTTCTTCCCTTTGCTCCGTATTGGTCATAAGTCTTTCGATCTTTGGGTCTCGTGCTCCGAGGACTTCAACCCACACTCCTGGCATGCTCCCTGACACGTTTTCCGGAGGTATAGGTCGGGAAGCGAGCTCGTTGGAGGGAGAACTGTGGTGCGACCCAAAACGGTCCAAAAGATGGCCGAAGCTTCCAACGAGTGGCGAACGCTCGTCCGGTGTCAGAAACCACTGGAAATGCACTTGCAGCGAAGGAAACGGGCTGAGCTCGAGGACTTCCGGTGCTCGTCCCAAGAAAACGCGAGCGGGAATGCCTCGGACTCATTTTTCTCGTCCTGGGGTAAAAAGCGGTCCCCCGACGGTTTCTTCCCTTTGCTCCGTATTGGTCATAAGTCTTTCGATCTTCGGGTCTCGTGCTCCGAGGACTTCAACCCACACTCCTGGCATGCTCCCTGACACGTTTTCCGGAGGTATAGGTCGGGAAGCGAGCTCGTTGGAGGGAGAACTGTGGTGCGACCCAAAACGGTCCAAAAGATGGCCGAAGCTTCCAACGAGTGGCGAACGCTCGTCCGGTGTCAGAAACCACTGGAAATGCACTTGCAGCGAAGGAAACGGGCTGAGCTCGAGGACTTCCGGTGCTCGTCCCAAGAAAACGCGAGCGGGAATGCCCCGGACTCAGTTTTCTCGTCCTGGGGTAAAAAGCGGTCCCCCGACGGTTTCTTCCCTTTGCTCCGTATTGGTCATAAGTCTTTCGATCTTCGGGTCTCGTGCTCCGAGGACTTCAACCCACACTCCTGGCATGCTCCCTGACACGTTTTCCGGAGGTATAGGTCGGGAAGCGAGCTCGTTGGAGGGAGAACTGTGGTACGACCCAAAACGGTCCAAAAGATGGCTGAAGCTTCCAACGAGTGGCGAACGCTCGTCCGGTGTCAGAAACCACTGGAAATGCACTTGCAGCGAAGGAAACGGGCTGAGCTCGAGGACTTCCGGTGCTCGTCCCAAGAAAACGCGAGCGGGAATGCCCCGGACTCATTTTTCTCGTCCTGGGGTAAAAAGCGGTCCCCCGACGGTTTCTTCCCTTTGCTCCGTATTGGTCATAAGTCTTTCGATCTTCGGGTCTCGTGCTCCGAGGACTTCAACCCACACTCCTGGCATGCTCCCTGACACGTTTTCCGGAGGTATAGGTCGGGAAGCGAGCTCGTTGGAGGGAGAACTGTGGTGCGACCCAAAACGGTCCAAAAGATGGCCGAAGCTTCCAACGAGTGGCGAACGCTCGTCCGGTGTCAGAAACCACTGGAAATGCACTTGCAGCGAAGGAAACGGGCTGAGCTCGAGGACTTCCGGTGCTCGTCCCAAGAAAACGCGAGCGGGAATGCCCCGGACTCAGTTTTCTCGTCCTGGGGTAAAAAGCGGTCCCCCGACGGTTTCTTCCCTTTGCTCCGTATTGGTCATAAGTCTTTCGATCTTCGGGTCTCGTGCTCCGAGGACTTCAACCCACACTCCTGGCATGCTCCCTGACACGTTTTCCGGAGGTATAGGTCGGGAAGCGAGCTCGTTGGAGGGAGAACTGTGGTGCGACCCAAAACGGTCCAATAGATGGCCGAAGCTTCCAACGAGTGGCGAACGCTCGTCCGGTGTCAGAAACCACTGGAAATGCACTTGCAGCGAAGGAAACGGGCTGAGCTCGAGGACTTCCGGTGCTCGTCCCAAGAAAACGCGAGCGGGAATGCCCCGGACTCAGTTTTCTCGTCCTGGGGTAAAAAGCGGTCCCCCGACGGTTTCTTCCCTTTGCTCCGTATTGGTCATAAGTCTTTCGATCTTCGGGTCTCGTGCTCCGAGGACCTCAACCCACACTCCTGGCATGCTCCCTGACACGTTTTCCGGAGGTATAGGTCGGGAAGCGAGCTCGTTGGAGGGAGAACTGTGGTGCGACCCAAAACGGTCCAATAGATGGCCGAAGCTTCCAACGAGTGGCGAACGCTCGTCCGGTGCCAGAAACCACTGGAAATGCACTTGCAGCGAAGGAAACGGGCTGAGCTCGAGGACTTCCGGTGCTCGTCCCAAGAAAACGCGAGCGGGAATGCCCCGGACTCAGTTTTCTCGTCCTGGGGTAAAAAGCGGTCCCCCGACGGTTTCTTCCCTTTGCTCCGTATTGGTCATAAGTCTTTCGATCTTCGGGTCTCGTGGTCCGAGGACCTCAACCCACACTCCTGGCATGCTCCCTGACACGTTTTCCGGAGGTATAGGTCGGGAAGCGAGCTCGTTGGAGGGAGAACTGTGGTGCGACCCAAAACGGTCCAATAGATGGCCGAAGCTTCCAACGAGTGGCGAACGCTCGTCCGGTGTCAGAAACCACTGGAAATGCACTTGCAGCGAAGGAAACGGGCTGAGCTCGAGGACTTCCGGTGCTCGTCCCAAGAAAACGCGAGCGGGAATGCCCCGGACTCAGTTTTCTCGTCCTGGGGTAAAAAGCGGTCCCCCGACGGTTTCTTCCCTTTTCTCCGTATTGGTCATAAGTCTTTCGATCTTCGGGTCTCGTGCTCCGAGGGCCTCAACCCACACTCCTGGCATGCTCCCTGACACGTTTTCCGGAGGTATAGGTCGGGAAGCGAGCTCGTTGGAGGGAGAACTGTGGTGCGACCCAAAACGGTCCAAAAGATGGCCGAAGCTTCCAACGAGTGGCGAACGCTCGTCCGGTGTCAGAAACCACTGGAAATGCACTTGCAGCGAAGGAAACGGGCTGAGCTCGAGGACTTCCGGTGCTCGTCCAAAGAAAACGCGAGCGGGAATGCCCCGGACTCAGTTTTCTCGTCCTGGGGTAAAAAGCGGTCCCCCGACGGTTTCTTCCCTTTGCTCCGTATTGGTCATAAGTCTTTCGATCTTCGGGTCTCCTGCTCCGAGGACCTCAACCCACACTCCTGGCATGCTCCCTGACACGTTTTCCGGAGGTATAGGTCGGGAAGCGAGCTCGTTGGAGGGAGAACTGTGGTGCGACCCAAAACGGTCCAAAAGATGGCCGAAGCTTCCAACGAGTGGCGAACGCTCGTCCGGTGTCAGAAACCACTGGAAATGCACTTGCAGCGAAGGAAACGGGCTGAGCTCGAGGACTTCCGGTGCTCGTCCCAAG
The DNA here is from genome assembly GCF_025177605.1 of Cucumis melo. Lineage (NCBI taxonomy): Eukaryota > Viridiplantae > Streptophyta > Magnoliopsida > Cucurbitales > Cucurbitaceae > Cucumis > Cucumis melo. Next base: position 20,963,213 of record NC_066858.1, on the reverse strand, counting down.
AAAACGCGAGCGGGAATGCCCCGGACTCAGTTTTCTCGTCCTGGGGTAAAAAGCGGTCCCCCGACGGTTTCTTCCCTTTGCTCCGTATTGGTCATAAGTCTTTCGATCTTCGGGTCTCGTGCTCCGAGGACTTCAACCCACACTCCTGGCATGCTCCCTGACACGTTTTCCGGAGGTATAGGTCGGGAAGCGAGCTCGTTGGAGGGAGAACTGTGGTGCGACCCAAAACGGTCCAAAAGATGGCCGAAGCTTCCAACGAGTGGCGAACGCTCGTCCGGTGTCAGAAACCACTGGAAATGCACTTGCAGCGAAGGAAACGGGCTGAGCTCGAGGACTTCCGGTGCTCGTCCCAAGAAAACGCGAGCGGGAATGCCCCGGACTCAGTTTTCTCGTCCTGGGGTAAAAAGCGGTCCCCCGACGGTTTCTTCCCTTTGCTCCGTATTGGTCATAAGTCTTTCGATCTTCGGGTCTCGTGGTCCGAGGACCTCAACCCACACTCCTGGCATGCTCCCTGACACGTTTTCCGGAGGTATAGGTCGGGAAGCGAGCTCGTTGGAGGGAGAACTGTGGTGCGACCCAAAACGGTCCAATAGATGGCCGAAGCTTCCAACGAGTGGCGAACGCTCGTCCGGTGTCAGAAACCACTGGAAATGCACTTGCAGCGAAGGAAACGGGCTGAGCTCGAGGACTTCCGGTGCTCGTCCCAAGAAAACGCGAGCGGGAATGCCCCGGACTCAGTTTTCTCGTCCTGGGGTAAAAAGCGGTCCCCCGACGGTTTCTTCCCTTTGCTCCGTATTGGTCATAAGTCTTTCGATCTTCGGGTCTCGTGCTCCGAGGACTTCAACCCACACTCCTGGCATGCTCCCTGACACGTTTTCCGGAGGTATAGGTCGGGAAGCGAGCTCGTTGGAGGGAGAACTGTGGTGCGACCCAAAACGGTCCAAAAGATGGCCGAAGCTTCCAACGAGTGGCGAACGCTCGTCCGGTGTCAGAAACCACTGGAAATGCACTTGCAGCGAAGGAAACGGGCTGAGCTCGAGGACTTCCGGTGCTCGTCCCAAGAAAACGCGAGCGGGAATGCCCCGGACTCAGTTTTCTCGTCCTGGGGTAAAAAGCGGTCCCCCAACGGTTTCTTCCCTTTGCTCCGTATTGGTCATAAGTCTTTCGATCTTCGGGTCTCGTGCTCCGAGGACTTCAACCCACACTCCTGGCATGCTCCCTGACACGTTTTCCGGAGGTATAGGTCGGGAAGCGAGCTCGTTGGAGGGAGAACTGTGGTGCGACCCAAAACGGTCCAAAAGATGGCCGAAGTTTCCAACGAGTGGCGAACGCTCGTCCGGTGTCAGAAACCACTGGAAATGCACTTGCAGCGAAGGAAACAGGCTGAGCTCGAGGACTTCCGGTGCTCGTCCCAAGAAAACGCGAGCGGGAATGCCCCAGACTCAGTTTTCTCGTCCTGGGGTAAAAAGCGGTCCCCCGACGGTTTCTTCCCTTTGCTCCGTATTGGTCATAAGTCTTTCGATCTTCGGGTCTCGTGCTCCGAGGACTTCAACCCACACTCCTGGCATGCTCCCTGACACGTTTTCCGGAGGTATAGGTCGGGAAGCGAGCTCGTTGGAGGGAGAACTGTGGTGCGACCCAAAACGGTCCAAAAGATGGCCGAAGCTTCCAACGAGTGGCGAACGCTCGTCCGGTGTCAGAAACCACTGGAAATGCACTTGCAGCGAAGGAAACGGGCTGAGCTCGAGGACTTCCGGTGCTCGTCCCAAGAAAACGCGAGCGGGAATGCCCCGGACTCAGTTTTCTCGTCCTGGGGTAAAAAGCGGTCCCCCGACGGTTTCTTCCCTTTGCTCCGTATTGGTCATAAGTCTTTCGATCTTCGGGTCTCGTGCTCCGAGGACTTCAACCCACACTCCTGGCATGCTCCCTGACACGTTTTCCGGAGGTATAGGTCGGGAAGCGAGCTCGTTGGAGGGAGAACTGTGGTGCGACCCAAAACGGTCCAAAAGATGGCCGAAGCTTCCAACGAGTGGCGAACGCTCGTCCGGTGTCAGAAACCACTGGAAATGCACTTGCAGCGAAGGAAACGGGCTGAGCTCGAGGACTTCCGGTGCTCGTCCCAAGAAAACGCGAGCGGGAATGCCCCGGACTCAGTTTTCTCGTCCTGGGGTAAAAAGCGGTCCCCCGACGGTTTCTTCCCTTTGCTCCGTATTGGTCATAAGTCTTTCGATCTTCGGGTCTCGTGCTCCGAGGACTTCAACCCACACTCCTGGCATGCTCCCTGACACGTTTTCCGGAGGTATAGGTCGGGAAGCGAGCTCGTTGGAGGGAGAACTGTGGTGCGACCCAAAACGGTCCAAAAGATGGCCGAAGCTTCCAACGAGTGGCGAACGCTCGTCCGGTGTCAGAAACCACTGGAAATGCACTTGCAGCGAAGGAAACGGGCTGAGCTCGAGGACTTCCGGTGCTCGTCCCAAGAAAACGCGAGCGGGAATGCCCCGGACTCAGTTTTCTCGTCCTGGGGTAAAAAGCGGTCCCCCGACGGTTTCTTCCCTTTGCTCCGTATTGGTCATAAGTCTTTCGATCTTCGGGTCTCGTGCTCCGAGGACTTCAACCCACACTCCTGGCATGCTCCCTGACACTTTTTCCGGAGGTATAGGTCGGGAAGCGAGCTCGTTGGAGGGAGAACTGTGGTGCGACCCAAAACGGTCCAAAAGATGGCCGAAGCTTCCAACGAGTGGCGAACGCTCGTTCGGTGTCAGAAACCACTGGAAATGCACTTGCAGCGAAGGAAACGGGCTGAGCTCGAGGACTTCCCGTGCTCGTCCCAAGAAAACGCGAGCGGGAATGCCCCGGACTCAGTTTTCTCGTCCTGGGGTAAAAAGCGGTCCCCCGACGGTTTCTTCCCTTTGCTCCGTATTGGTCATAAGTCTTTCGATCTTCGAGTCTCGTGCTCCGAGGACTTCAACCCACACTCCTGGCATGCTCCCTGACACGTTTTCCGGAGGTATAGGTCGGGAAGCGAGCTCGTTGGAGGGAGAACTGTGGTGCGACCCAAAACGGTCCAATAGATGGCCGAAGCTTCCAACGAGTGGCGAACGCTCGTCCGGTGTAAGAAACCACTGGAAATGCACTTGCAGCGAAGGAAACGGGCTGAGCTCGAGGACTTCCGGTGCTCGTCCCAAGAAAACGCGAGCGGGAATGCCCCGGACTCAGTTTTCTCGTCCTGGGGTAAAAAGCGGTCCCCCCGATGGTTTCTTCCCTTTGCTCCGTATTGGTCATAAGTCTTTCGATCTTCGGGTCTCGTGCTCCGAGGACTTCAACCCACACTCCTGGCATGCTCCCTGACACGTTTTCCGGAGGTATAGGTCGGGAAGCGAGCTCGTTGGAGGGAGAACTGTGGTGCGACCCAAAACGGTCCAAAAGATGGCCGAAGCTTCCAACGAGTGGCGAACGCTCGTCCGGTGTAAGAAACCACTGGAAATGCACTTGCAGCGAAGGAAACGGGCTGAGCTCAAGGACTTCCGGTGCTCGTCCCAAGAAAACGTGAGCGGGAATGCCCCGGACTCAGTTTTCTCGTCCTGGGGTAAAAAGCGGTCCCCCGACGGTTTCTTCCCTTTGCTCCGTATTGGTCATAAGTCTTTCGATCTTCGGGTCTCGTGCTCCGAGGACTTCAACCCACACTCCTGGCATGCTCCCTGACACGTTTTCCGGAGGTATAGGTCGGGAAGCGAGCTCGTTGGAGGGAGAACTGTGGTGCGACCCAAAACGGTCCAAAAGATGGCCGAAGTTTCCAACGAGTGGCGAACGCTCGTCCGGTGTCAGAAACCACTGGAAATGCACTTGCAGCGAAGGAAACGGGCTGAGCTCGAGGACTTCCTGTGCTCGTCCCAAGAAAACGCGAGCGGGAATGCCCCGGACTCAGTTTTCTCGTCCTGGGGTAAAAAGCGGTCCCCCGACGGTTTCTTCCCTTTGCTCCGTATTGGTCATAAGTCTTTCGATCTTCGGGTCCCGTGCTCCGAGGACTTCAACCCACACTCCTGGCATGCTCCCTGACACGTTTTCCGGAGGTATAGGTCGGGAAGCGAGCTCGTTGGAGGGAGAACTGTGGTGCGACCCAAAACGGTCCAAAAGATGGCCGAAGCTTCCAACGAGTGGCGAACGCTCGTCCGGTGTCAGAAACCACTGGAAATGCACTTGCAGCGAAGGAAACGGGCTAAGCTCGAGGACTTCCGGTGCTCGTCCCAAGAAAACGCGAGCGGGAATGCCCCGGACTCAGTTTTCTCGTCCTGGGGTAAAAAGCGGTCCCCCGACGGTTTCTTCCCTTTGCTCCGTATTGGTCATAAGTCTTTCGATCTTCGGGTCTCGTGCTCCGAGGACTTCAACCCACACTCCTGGCATGCTCCCTGACACGTTTTCCGGAGGTATAGGTCGGGAAGCGAGCTCGTTGGAGGGAGAACTGTGGTGCGACCCAAAACGGTCCAAAAGATGGCCGAAGCTTCCAACGAGTGGCGAACGCTCGTCCGGTGTCAGAAACCACTGGAAATGCACTTGCAGCGAAGGAAACGGGCTGAGCTCGAGGACTTCCGGTGCTCGTCCCAAGAAAACGCGAGCGGGAATGCCCCGGACTCAGTTTTCTCGTCCTGGGGTAAAAAGCGGTCCCCCGACGGTTTCTTCCCTTTGCTCCGTATTGGTCATAAGTCTTTCGATCTTCGGGTCTCGTGCTCCGAGGACTTCAACCCACACTCCTGGCATGCTCCCTGACACGTTTTCCGGAGGTATAGGTCGGGAAGCGAGCTCGTTGGAGGGAGAACTGTGGTGCGACCCAAAACGGTCCAAAAGATGGCCGAAGTTTCCAACGAGTGGCGAACGCTCGTCCGGTGTCAGAAACCACTGGAAATGCACTTGCAGCGAAGGAAACGGGCTGAGCTCGAGGACTTCCGATGCTCGTCCCAAGAAAACGCGAGCGGGAATGCCCCGGACTCAGTTTTCTCGTCCTGGGGTAAAAAGCGGTCCCCCGACGGTTTCTTCCCTTTGCTCCGTATTGGTCATAAGTCTTTCGATCTTCCGGTCTCGTGCTCCGAGGACTTCAACCCACACTCCTGGCATGCTCCCTGACACGTTTTCCGGAGGTATAGGTCGGGAAGCGAGCTCGTTGGAGGGAGAACTGTGGTGCGACCCAAAACGGTCCAAAAGATGGCCGAAGCTTCCAACGAGTGGCGAACGCTCGTCCGGTGTCAGAAACCACTGGAAATGCACTTGCAGCGAAGGAAACGGGCTGAGCTCGAGGACTTCCGGTGCTCGTCCCAAGAAAACGCGAGCGGGAATGCCCCGGACTCAGTTTTCTCGTCCTGGGGTAAAAAGCGGTCCCCCGACGGTTTCTTCCCTTTGCTCCGTATTGGTCATAAGTCTTTCGATCTTCGGGTCTCGTGCTCCGAGGACTTCAACCCACACTCCTGGCATGCTCCCTGACACGTTTTCCGGAGGTATAGGTCGGGAAGCGAGCTCGTTGGAGGGAGAACTGTGGTGCGACCCAAAACGGTCCAAAAGATGGCCGAAGCTTCCAACGAGTGGCGAACGCTCGTTCGGTGTCAGAAACCACTGGAAATGCACTTGCAGCGAAGGAAATGGGCTGAGCTCGAGGACTTCCGGTGCTCGTCCCAAGAAAACGCGAGCGGGAATGCCCCGGACTCAGTTTTCTCGTCCTGGGGTAAAAAGCGGTCCCCCGACGGTTTCTTCCCTTTGCTCCGTATTGGTCATAAGTCTTTCGATCTTCGGGTCTCGTGCTCCGAGGACTTCAACCCACACTCCTGGCATGCTCCCTGACACGTTTTCCGGAGGTATAGGTCGGGAAGCGAGCTCGTTGGAGGGAGAACTGTGGTGCGACCCAAAACGGTCCAAAAGATGGCCGAAGCTTCCAACGAGTGGCGAACGCTCGTCCGGTGTCAGAAACCACTGGAAATGCACTTGCAGCGAAGGAAACGGGCTGAGCTCGAGGACTTCCGGTGCTCGTCCCAAGAAAACGCGAGCGGGAATGCCCCGGACTCAGTTTTCTCGTCCTGGGGTAAAAAGCGGTCCCCCGACGGTTTCTTCCCTTTGCTCCGTATTGGTCATAAGTCTTTCGATCTTCGGGTCTCGTGCTCCGAGGACTTCAACCCACACTCCTGGCATGCTCCCTGACACGTTTTCCGGAGGTATAGGTCGGGAAGCGAGCTCGTTGGAGGGAGAACTGTGGTGCGACCCAAAACGGTCCAAAAGATGGCCGAAGCTTCCAACGAGTGGCGAACGCTCGTCCGGTGTCAGAAACCACTAGAAATGCACTTGCAGCGAAGGAAACGGGCTGTGCTCGAGGACTTCCGGTGCTCGTCCCAAGAAAACGCGAGCGGGAATGCCCCGGACTCAGTTTTCTCGTCCTGGGGTAAAAAGCGGTCCCCCGACGGTTTCTTCCCTTTGCTCCGTATTGGTCATAAGTCTTTCGATCTGCGGGTCTCGTGCTCTGAGGACTTCAACCCACACTCCTGGCATGCTCCCTGACACGTTTTCCGGAGGTATAGGTCGGGAAGCGAGCTCGTTGGAGGGAGAACTGTGGTGCGACCCAAAACGGTCCAAAAGATGGCCGAAGCTTCCAACGAGTGGCGAACGCTCGTTCGGTGTCAGAAACCACTGGAAATGCACTTGCAGCGAAGGAAATGGGCTGAGCTCGAGGACTTCCGGTGCTCGTCCCAAGAAAACGCGAGCGGGAATGCCCCGGACTCAGTTTTCTCGTCCTGGGGTAAAAAGCGGTCCCCCGACGGTTTCTTCCCTTTGCTCCGTATTGGTCATAAGTCTTTCGATCTTCGGGTCTCGTGCTCCGAGGACTTCAACCCACACTCCTGGCATGCTCCCTGACACGTTTTCCGGAGGTATAGGTCGGGAAGCGAGCTCGTTGGAGGGAGAACTGTGGTGCGACCCAAAACGGTCCAAAAGATGGCCGAAGCTTCCAACGAGTGGCGAACGCTCGTCCGGTGTCAGAAACCACTGGAAATGCACTTGCAGCGAAGGAAACGGGCTGAGCTCGAGGACTTCCGGTGCTCGTCCCAAGAAAACGCGAGCGGGAATGCCCCGGACTCAGTTTTCTCGTCCTGGGGTAAAAAGCGGTCCCCCGACGGTTTCTTCCCTTTGCTCCGTATTGGTCATAAGTCTTTCGATCTTCGGGTCTCGTGCTCCGAGGACTTCAACCCACACTCCTGGCATGCTCCCTGACACGTTTTCCGGAGGTATAGGTCGGGAAGCGAGCTCGTTGGAGAGAGAACTGTGGTGCGACCCAAAACGGTCCAATAGATGGCCGAAGCTTCCAACGAGTGGCGAACGCTCGTCCGGTGTCAGAAACCACTGGAAATGCACTTGCAGCGAAGGAAACGGGCTGAGCTCGAGGACTTCCGGTGCTCGTCCCAAGAAAACGCGAGCGGGAATGCCCCGGACTCAGTTTTCTCGTCCTGGGGTAAAAAGCGGTCCCATGACGGTTTCTTCCCTTTGCTCCGTATTGGTCATAAGTCTTTCGATCTTCGGGTCTCGTGCTCCGAGGACTTCAACCCACACTCCTGGCATGCTCCCTGACACGTTTTCCGGAGGTATAGGTCGGGAAGCGAGCTCGTTGGAGGGAGAACTGTGGTGCGACCCAAAACGGTCCAAAAGATGGCCGAAGCTTCCAACGAGTGGCGAACGCTCGTCCGGTGTCAGAAACCACTGGAAATGCACTTGCAGCGAAGGAAACGGGCTGAGCTCGAGGACTTCCGGTGCTCGTCCCAAGAAAACGCGAGCGGGAATGCCCCGGACTCAGTTTTCTCGTCCTGGGGTAAAAAGCGGTCCCCCGACGGTTTCTTCCCTTTGCTCCGTATTGGTCATAAGTCTTTCGATCTTCGGGTCTCGTGCTCCGAGGACTTCAACCCACACTCCTGGCATGCTCCCTGACACGTTTTCCGGAGGTATAGGTCGGGAAGCGAGCTCGTTGGAGGGAGAACTGTGGTGCGACCCAAAACGGTCCAAAAGATGGCCGAAGCTTCCAACGAGTGGCGAACGCTCGTCCGGTGTCAGAAACCACTGGAAATGCACTTGCAGCGAAGGAAACGGGCTGAGCTCGAGGACTTCCGGTGCTCGTCCCAAGAAAACGCGAGCGGGAATGCCCCGGACTCAGTTTTCTCGTCCTGGGGTAAAAAGCGGTCCCCCGACGGTTTCTTCCCTTTGCTCCGTATTGGTCATAAGTCTTTCGATCTTCGGGTCCCGTGCTCCGAGGACTTCAACCCACACTCCTGGCATGCTCCCTGACACGTTTTCCGGAGGTATAGGTCGGGAAGCGAGCTCGTTGGAGGGAGAACTGTGGTGCGACCCAAAACGGTCCAAAAGATGGCCGAAGCTTCCAACGAGTGGCGAACGCTCGTCCGGTGACAGAAACCACTGGAAATGCACTTGCAGCGAAGGAAACGGGCTGAGCTCGAGGACTTCCGGTGCTCGTCCAAAGAAAACGCGAGCGGGAATGCCCCGGACTCAGTTTTCTCGTCCTGGGGTAAAAAGCGGTTCCCCGACGGTTTCTTCCCTTTGCTCCGTATTGGTCATAAGTCTTTCGATCTTCGGGTCTCGTGCTCCGAGGACTTCAACCCACACTCCTGGCATGCTCCCTGACACGTTTTCCGGAGGTATAGGTCGGGAAGCGAGCTCGTTGGAGAGAGAACTGTGGTGCGACCCAAAACGGTCCAATAGATGGCCAAAGCTTCCAACGAGTGGCGAACGCTCGTCCGGTGTCAGAAACCACTGGAAATGCACTTGCAGCGAAGGAAACGGGCTGAGCTCGAGGACTTCCGGTGCTCGTCCCAAGAAAACGCGAGCGGGAATGCCCCGGACTCAGTTTTCTCGTCCTGGGGTAAAAAGCGGTCCCCCGACGGTTTCTTCCCTTTGCTCCGTATTGGTCATAAGTCTTTCGATCTTCGGGTCTCGTGCTCCGAGGACTTCAACCCACACTCCTGGCATGCTCCCTGACACGTTTTCCGGAGGTATAGGTCGGGAAGCGAGCTCGTTGGAGGGAGAACTGTGGTGCGACCCAAAACGGTCCAAAAGATGGCCGAAGCTTCCAACGAGTGGCGAACGCTCGTCCGGTGTCAGAAACCACTGGAAATGCACTTGCAGCGAAGGAAACGGGCTGAGCTCGAGGACTTCCGGTGCTCGTCCCAAGAAAACGCGAGCGGGAATGCCCCGGACTCAGTTTTCTCGTCCTGGGGTAAAAAGCGGTCCCATGACGGTTTCTTCCCTTTGCTCCGTATTGGTCATAAGTCTTTCGATCTTCGGGTCTCGTGCTCCGAGGACTTCAACCCACACTCCTGGCATGCTCCCTGACACGTTTTCCGGAGGTATAGGTCGGGAAGCGAGCTCGTTGGAGGGAGAACTGTGGTGCGACCCAAAACGGTCCAAAAGATGGCCGAAGCTTCCAACGAGTGGCGAACGCTCGTCCGGTGTCAGAAACCACTGGAAATGCACTTGCAGCGAAGGAAACGGGCTGAGCTCGAGGACTTCCGGTGCTCGTCCCAAGAAAACGCGAGCGGGAATGCCCCGGACTCAGTTTTCTCGTCCTGGGGTAAAAAGCGGTCCCCCGACGGTTTCTTCCCTTTGCTCCGTATTGGTCATAAGTCTTTCGATCTTCGGGTCTCGTGCTCCGAGGACTTCAACCCACACTCCTGGCATGCTCCCTGACACGTTTTCCGGAGGTATAGGTCGGGAAGCGAGCTCGTTGGAGGGAGAACTGTGGTGCGACCCAAAACGGTCCAAAAGATGGCCGAAGCTTCCAACGAGTGGCGAACGCTCGTCCGGTGTCAGAAACCACTGGAAATGCACTTGCAGCGAAGGAAACGGGCTGAGCTCGAGGACTTCCGGTGCTCGTCCCAAGAAAACGCGAGCGGGAATGCCCCGGACTCAGTTTTCTCGTCCTGGGGTAAAAAGCGGTCCCCCGACGGTTTCTTCCCTTTGCTCCGTATTGGTCATAAGTCTTTCGATCTTCGGGTCCCGTGCTCCGAGGACTTCAACCCACACTCCTGGCATGCTCCCTGACACGTTTTCCGGAGGTATAGGTCGGGAAGCGAGCTCGTTGGAGGGAGAACTGTGGTGCGACCCAAAACGGTCCAAAAGATGGCCGAAGCTTCCAACGAGTGGCGAACGCTCGTCCGGTGACAGAAACCACTGGAAATGCACTTGCAGCGAAGGAAACGGGCTGAGCTCGAGGACTTCCGGTGCTCGTCCAAAGAAAACGCGAGCGGGAATGCCCCGGACTCAGTTTTCTCGTCCTGGGGTAAAAAGCGGTTCCCCGACGGTTTCTTCCCTTTGCTCCGTATTGGTCATAAGTCTTTCGATCTTCGGGTCTCGTGCTCCGAGGACTTCAACCCACACTCCTGGCATGCTCCCTGACACGTTTTCCGGAGGTATAGGTCGGGAAGCGAGCTCGTTGGAGAGAGAACTGTGGTGCGACCCAAAACGGTCCAATAGATGGCCAAAGCTTCCAACGAGTGGCGAACGCTCGTCCGGTGTCAGAAACCACTGGAAATGCACTTGCAGCGAAGGAAACGGGCTGAGCTCGAGGACTTCCGGTGCTCGTCCCAAGAAAACGCGAGCGGGAATGCCCCGGACTCAGTTTTCTCGTCCTGGGGTAAAAAGCGGTCCCCCGACGGTTTCTTCCCTTTGCTCCGTATTGGTCATAAGTCTTTCGATCTTCGGGTCTCGTGCTCCGAGGACTTCAACCCACACTCCTGGCATGCTCCCTGACACGTTTTCCGGAGGTATAGGTCGGGAAGCGAGCTCGTTGGAGGGAGAACTGTGGTGCGACCCAAAACGGTCCAAAAGATGGCCGAAGCTTCCAACGAGTGGCGAACGCTCGTCCGGTGTCAGAAACCACTGGAAATGCACTTGCAGCGAAGGAAACGGGCTGAGCTCGAGGACTTCCGGTGCTCGTCCCAAGAAAACGCGAGCGGGAATGCCCCGGACTCAGTTTTCTCGTCGTGGGGTAAAAAGCGGTCCCCGACGGTTTCTTCCCTTTGCTTCGTATTGGTCATAAGTCTTTCGATCTTCGGGTCTCGTGCTCCGAGGACTTCAACCCACACTCCTGGCATGCTCCCTGACACGTTTTCCGGAGGTATAGGTCGGGAAGCGAGCTCGTTGGAGGGAGAACTTTGGTGCGACCCAAAACGGTCCAAAAGATGGCCGAAGCTTCCAACGAGTGGCGAACGCTCGTCCGGTGTCAGAAACCACTGGAAATGCACTTGCAGCGAAGGAAACGGGCTGAGCTCGAGGACTTCCGGTGCTCGTCCCAAGAAAACGCGAGCGGGAATGCCCCGGACTCAGTTTTCTCGTCCTGGGGTAAAAAGCGGTCCCCCGACGGTTTCTTCCCTTTGCTCCGTATTGGTCATAAGTCTTTCGATCTTCGGGTCCCGTGCTCCGAGGACTTCAACCCACACTCCTGGCATGCTCCCTGACACGTTTTCCGGAGGTATAGGTCGGGAAGCGAGCTCGTTGGAGGGAGAACTGTGGTGCGACCCAAAACGGTCCAAAAGATGGCCGAAGCTTCCAACGAGTGGCGAACGCTCGTCCGGTGTCAGAAACCACTGGAAATGCACTTGCAGCGAAGGAAACGGGCTGAGCTCGAGGACTTCCGGTGCTCGTCCCAAGAAAACGCGAGCGGGAATGCCCCGGACTCAGTTTTCTCGTCCTGGGGTAAAAAGCGGTCCCCCGACGGTTTCTTCCCTTTGCTCCGTATTGGTCATAAGTCTTTCGATCTTCGGGTCTCGTGCTCCGAGGACTTCAACCCACACTCCTGGCATGCTCCCTGACACGTTTTCCGGAGGTATAGGTCGGGAAGCGAGCTCGTTGGAGGGAGAACTGTGGTGCGACCCAAAACGGTCCAAAAGATGGCCGAAGCTTCCAACGAGTGGCGAACGCTCGTCCGGTGTCAGAAACCACTGGAAATGCACTTGCAACGAAGGAAACGGGCTGAGCTCGAGGACTTCCGGTGCTCGTCCCAAGAAAACGCGAGCGGGAATGCCCCGGACTCAGTTTTCTCGTCCTGGGGTAAAAAGCGGTCCCCCGACGGTTTCTTCCCTTTGCTCCGTATTGGTCATAAGTCTTTCGATCTTCGGGTCTCGTGCTCCGAGGACTTCAACCCACACTCCTGGCATGCTCCCTGACACGTTTTCCGGAGGTATAGGTCGGGAAGCGAGCTCGTTGGAGGGAGAACTGTGGTGCGACCCAAAACGGTCCAAAAGATGGCCGAAGCTTCCAACGAGTGGCGAACGCTCGTCCGGTGTCAGAAACCACTAGAAATGCACTTGCAGCGAAGGAAACGGGCTGTGCTCGAGGACTTCCGGTGCTCGTCCCAAGAAAACGCGAGCGGGAATGCCCCGGACTCAGTTTTCTCGTCCTGGGGTAAAAAGCGGTCCCCCGACGGTTTCTTCCCTTTGCTCCGTATTGGTCATAAGTCTTTCGATCTGCGGGTCTCGTGCTCTGAGGACTTCAACCCACACTCCTGGCATGCTCCCTGACACGTTTTCCGGAGGTATAGGTCGGGAAGCGAGCTCGTTGGAGGGAGAACTGTGGTGCGACCCAAAACGGTCCAAAAGATGGCCGAAGCTTCCAACGAGTGGCGAACGCTCGTTCGGTGTCAGAAACCACTGGAAATGCACTTGCAGCGAAGGAAATGGGCTGAGCTCGAGGACTTCCGGTGCTCGTCCCAAGAAAACGCGAGCGGGAATGCCCCGGACTCAGTTTTCTCGTCCTGGGGTAAAAAGCGGTCCCCCGACGGTTTCTTCCCTTTGCTCCGTATTGGTCATAAGTCTTTCGATCTTCGGGTCTCGTGCTCCGAGGACTTCAACCCACACTCCTGGCATGCTCCTTGACACGTTTTCCGGAGGTATAGGTCGGGAAGCGAGCTCGTTGGAGGGAGAACTGTGGTGCGACCCAAAACGGTCCAAAAGATGGCCGAAGCTTCCAACGAGTGGCGAACGCTCGTCCGGTGTCAGAAACCACTGGAAATGCACTTGCAGCGAAGGAAACGGGCTGAGCTCGAGGACTTCCGGTGCTCGTCCCAAGAAAACGCGAGCGGGAATGCCCCGGACTCAGTTTTCTCGTCCTGGGGTAAAAAGCGGTCCCCCGACGGTTTCTTCCCTTTGCTCCGTATTGGTCATAAGTCTTTCGATCTTCGGGTCTCGTGCTCCGAGGACTTCAACCCACACTCCTGGCATGCTCCCTGACACGTTTTCCGGAGGTATAGGTCGGGAAGCGAGCTCGTTGGAGGGAGAACTGTGGTGCGACCCAAAACGGTCCAAAAGATGGCCGAAGCTTCCAACGAGTGGCGAACGCTCGTCCGGTGTCAGAAACCACTGGAAATGCACTTGCAGCGAAGGAAACGGGCTGAGCTCGAGGACTTCCGGTGCTCGTCCCAAGAAAACGCGAGCGGGAATGCCCCGGACTCAGTTTTCTCGTCCTGGGGTAAAAAGCGGTCCCCCGACGGTTTCTTCCCTTTGCTCCGTATTGGTCATAAGTCTTTCGATCTTCGGGTCCCGTGCTCCGAGGACTTCAACCCACACTCCTGGCATGCTCCCTGACACGTTTTCCGGAGGTATAGGTCGGGAAGCGAGCTCGTTGGAGGGAGAACTGTGGTGCGACCCAAAACGGTCCAAAAGATGGCCGAAGCTTCCAACGAGTGGCGAACGCTCGTCCGGTGACAGAAACCACTGGAAATGCACTTGCAGCGAAGGAAACGGGCTGAGCTCGAGGACTTCCGGTGCTCGTCCAAAGAAAACGCGAGCGGGAATGCCCCGGACTCAGTTTTCTCGTCCTGGGGTAAAAAGCGGTCCCCCGACGGTTTCTTCCCTTTGCTCCGTATTGGTCATAAGTCTTTCGATCTTCGGGTCTCGTGCTCCGAGGACTTCAACCCACACTCCTGGCATGCTCCCTGACACGTTTTCCGGAGGTATAGGTCGGGAAGCGAGCTCGTTGGAGAGAGAACTGTGGTGCGACCCAAAACGGTCCAATAGATGGCCAAAGCTTCCAACGAGTGGCGAACGCTCGTCCGGTGTCAGAAACCACTGGAAATGCACTTGCAGCGAAGGAAACGGGCTGAGCTCGAGGACTTCCGGTGCTCGTCCCAAGAAAACGCGAGCGGGAATGCCCCGGACTCAGTTTTCTCGTCCTGGGGTAAAAAGCGGTCCCCCGACGGTTTCTTCCCTTTGCTCCGTATTGGTCATAAGTCTTTCGATCTTCGGGTCTCGTGCTCCGAGGACTTCAACCCACACTCCTGGCATGCTCCCTGACACGTTTTCCGGAGGTATAGGTCGGGAAGCGAGCTCGTTGGAGGGAGAACTGTGGTGCGACCCAAAACGGTCCAAAAGATGGCCGAAGCTTCCAACGAGTGGCGAACGCTCGTCAAGTGTCAGAAACCACTGGAAATGCACTTGCAGGGAAGGAAACGGGCTGAGCTCGAGGACTTCCGGTGCTCGTCCCAAGAAAACGCGAGCGGGAATGCCCCGGACTCAGTTTTCTCGTCCTGGGGTAAAAAGCGGTCCCCCGACGGTTTCTTCCCTTTGCTCCGTATTGGTCATAAGTCTTTCGATCTTCGGGTCCCGTGCTCCGAGGACTTCAACCCACACTCCTGGCATGCTCCCTGACACGTTTTCCGGAGGTATAGGTCGGGAAGCGAGCTCGTTGGAGGGAGAACTGTGGTGCGACCCAAAACGGTCCAAAAGATGGCCGAAGCTTCCAACGAGTGGCGAACGCTCGTCCGGTGTCAGAAACCACTGGAAATGCACTTGCAGCGAAGGAAACGGGCTGAGCTCGAGGACTTCCGGTGCTCGTCCCAAGAAAACGCGAGCGGGAATGCCCCGGACTCAGTTTTCTCGTCCTGGGGTAAAAAGCGGTCCCCCGACGGTTTCTTCCCTTTGCTCCGTATTGGTCATAAGTCTTTCGATCTTCGGGTCCCGTGCTCCGAGGACTTCAACCCACACTCCTGGCATGCTCCCTGACACGTTTTCCGGAGGTATAGGTCGGGAAGCGAGCTCGTTGGAGGGAGAACTGTGGTGCGACCCAAAACGGTCCAAAAGATGGCCGAAGCTTCCAACGAGTGGCGAACGCTCGTCCGGTGTCAGAAACCACTGGAAATGCACTTGCAGCGAAGGAAACGGGCTGAGCTCGAGGACTTCCGGTGCTCGTCCCAAGAAAACGCGAGCGGGAATGCCCCGGACTCAGTTTTCTCGTCTTGGGGTAAAAAGCGGTCCCCCGACGGTTTCTTCCCTTTGCTCCGTATTGGTCATAAGTCTTTCGATCTTCGGGTCTCGTGCTCCGAGGACTTCAACCCACACTCCTGGCATGCTCCCTGACACGTTTTCCGGAGGTATAGGTCGGGAAGCGAGCTCGTTGGAGGGAGAACTGTGGTGCGACCCAAAACGGTCCAAAAGATGGCCGAAGCTTCCAACGAGTGGCGAACGCTCGTCCGGTGTCAGAAACCACTGGAAATGCACTTGCAGCGAAGGAAACGGGCTGAGCTCGAGGACTTCCGGTGCTCGTCCCAAGAAAACGCGAGCGGGAATGCCCCGGACTCAGTTTTCTCGTCGTGGGGTAAAAAGCGGTCCCCGACGGTTTCTTCCCTTTGCTTCGTATTGGTCATAAGTCTTTCGATCTTCGGGTCTCGTGCTCCGAGGACTTCAACCCACACTCCTGGCATGCTCCCTGACACGTTTTCCGGAGGTATAGGTCGGGAAGCGAGCTCGTTGGAGGGAGAACTTTGGTGCGACCCAAAACGGTCCAAAAGATGGCCGAAGCTTCCAACGAGTGGCGAACGCTCGTCCGGTGTCAGAAACCACTGGAAATGCACTTGCAGCGAAGGAAACGGGCTGAGCTCGAGGACTTCCGGTGCTCGTCCCAAGAAAACGCGAGCGGGAATGCCCCGGACTCAGTTTTCTCGTCCTGGGGTAAAAAGCGGTCCCCCGACGGTTTCTTCCCTTTGCTCCGTATTGGTCATAAGTCTTTCGATCTTCGGGTCCCGTGCTCCGAGGACTTCAACCCACACTCCTGGCATGCTCCCTGACACGTTTTCCGGAGGTATAGGTCGGGAAGCGAGCTCGTTGGAGGGAGAACTGTGGTGCGACCCAAAACGGTCCAAAAGATGGCCGAAGCTTCCAACGAGTGGCGAACGCTCGTCCGGTGTCAGAAACCACTGGAAATGCACTTGCAGCGAAGGAAACGGGCTGAGCTCGAGGACTTCCGGTGCTCGTCCCAAGAAAACGCGAGCGGGAATGCCCCGGACTCAGTTTTCTCGTCCTGGGGTAAAAAGCGGTCCCCCGACGGTTTCTTCCCTTTGCTCCGTATTGGTCATAAGTCTTTCGATCTTCAGGTCTCGTGCTCCGAGGACTTCAACCCACACTCCTGGCATGCTCCCTGACACGTTTTCCGGAGGTATAGGTCGGGAAGCGAGCTCGTTGGAGGGAGAACTGTGGTGCGACCCAAAACGGTCCAAAAGATGGCCGAAGCTTCCAACGAGTGGCGAACGCTCGTCCGGTGTCAGAAACCACTGGAAATGCACTTGCAGCGAAGGAAACGGGCTGAGCTCGAGGACTTCCGGTGCTCGTCCCAAGAAAACGCGAGCGGGAATGCCCCGGACTCAGTTTTCTCGTCGTGGGGTAAAAAGCGGTCCCCCGACGGTTTCTTCCCTTTGCTTCGTATTGGTCATAAGTCTTTCGATCTTCGGGTCTCGTGCTCCGAGGACTTCAACCCACACTCCTGGCATGCTCCCTGACACGTTTTCCGGAGGTATAGGTCGGGAAGCGAGCTCGTTGGAGGGAGAACTTTGGTGCGACCCAAAACGGTCCAAAAGATGGCCGAAGCTTCCAACGAGTGGCGAACGCTCGTCCGGTGTCAGAAACCACTGGAAATGCACTTGCAGCGAAGGAAACGGGCTGAGCTCGAGGACTTCCGGTGCTCGTCCCAAGAAAACGCGAGCGGGAATGCCCCGGACTCAGTTTTCTCGTCCTGGGGTAAAAAGCGGTCCCCCGACGGTTTCTTCCCTTTGCTCCGTATTGGTCATAAGTCTTTCGATCTTCGGGTCCCGTGCTCCGAGGACTTCAACCCACACTCCTGGCATGCTCCCTGACACGTTTTCCGGAGGTATAGGTCGGGAAGCGAGCTCGTTGGAGGGAGAACTGTGGTGCGACCCAAAACGGTCCAAAAGATGGCCGAAGCTTCCAACGAGTGGCGAACGCTCGTCCGGTGTCAGAAACCACTGGAAATGCACTTGCAGCGAAGGAAACGGGCTGAGCTCGAGGACTTCCGGTGCTCGTCCCAAGAAAACGCGAGCGGGAATGCCCCGGACTCAGTTTTCTCGTCCTGGGGTAAAAAGCGGTCCCCCGACGGTTTCTTCCCTTTGCTCCGTATTGGTCATAAGTCTTTCGATCTTCGGGTCTCGTGCTCCGAGGACTTCAACCCACACTCCTGGCATGCTCCCTGACACGTTTTCCAGAGGTATAGGTCGGGAAGCGAGCTCGTTGGAGGGAGAACTGTGGTGCGACCCAAAACGGTCCAAAAGATGGCCGAAGCTTCCAACGAGTGGCGAACGCTCGTCCGGTGTCAGAAACCACTGGAAATGCACTTGCAGCGAAGGAAACGGGCGGAGCTCGAGGACTTCCGGTGCTCGTCCCAAGAAAACGCGAGCGGGAATGCCCCGGACTCAGTTTTCTCGTCCTGGGGTAAAAAGCGGTCCCCCGACGGTTTCTTCCCTTTGCTCCGTATTGGTCATAAGTCTTTCGATCTTCGGGTCTCGTGCTCCGAGAACTTCAACCCACACTCCTGGCATGCTCCCTGACACGTTTTCCGGAGGTATAGGTCGGGAAGCGAGCTCGTTGGAGGGAGAACTGTGGTGCGACCCAAAACGGTCCAAAAGATGGCCGAAGCTTCCAACGAGTGGCGAACGCTCGTCCGGTGTCAGAAACCACTGGAAATGCACTTGCAGCGAAGGAAACGGGCTGAGCTCGAGGACTTCCGGTGCTCGTCCCAAGAAAACGCGAGCGGGAATGCCCCGGACTCAGTTTTCTCGTCCTGGGGTAAAAAGCGGTCCCCCGACGGTTTCTTCCCTTTGCTCCGTATTGGTCATAAGTCTTTCGATCTTCGGGTCTCGTGCTCCGAGGACTTCAACCCACACTCCTGGCATGCTCCCTGACACGTTTTCCGGAGGTATAGGTCGGGAAGCGAGCTCGTTGGAGGGAGAACTGTGGTGCGACCCAAAACGGTCCAAAAGATGGCCGAAGCTTCCAACGAGTGGCGAACGCTCGTCCGGTGTCAGAAACCACTGGAAATGCACTTGCAGCGAAGGAAACGGGCTGAGCTCGAGGACTTCCGGTGCTCGTCCCAAGAAAACGCGAGCGGGAATGCCCCGGACTCAGTTTTCTCGTCGTGGGGTAAAAAGCGGTCCCCCGACGGTTTCTTCCCTTTGCTCCGTATTGGTCATAAGTCTTTCGATCTTCGGTTCTCGTGCTCCGAGGACTTCAACCCACACTCCTGGCATGCTCCCTGACACGTTTTCCGGAGGTATAGGTCGGGAAGCGAGCTCGTTGGAGGGAGAACTTTGGTGCGACCCAAAACGGTCCAAAAGATGGCCGAAGCTTCCAACGAGTGGCGAACGCTCGTCCGGTGTCAGAAACCACTGGAAATGCACTTGCAGCGAAGGAAACGGGCTGAGCTCGAGGACTTCCGGTGCTCGTCCCAAGAAAACGCGAGCGGGAATGCCCCGGACTCAGTTTTCTCGTCCTGGGGTAAAAAGCGGTCCCCCGACGGTTTCTTCCCTTTGCTCCGTATTGGTCATAAGTCTTTCGATCTTCGGGTCCCGTGCTCCGAGGACTTCAACCCACACTCCTGGCATGCTCCCTGACACGTTTTCCGGAGGTATAGGTCGGGAAGCGAGCTCGTTGGAGGGAGAACTGTGGTGCGACCCAAAACGGTCCAAAAGATGGCCGAAGCTTCCAACGAGTGGCGAACGCTCGTCCGGTGTCAGAAACCACTGGAAATGCACTTGCAGCGAAGGAAACGGGCTGAGCTCGAGGACTTCCGGTGCTCGTCCCAAGAAAACGCGAGCGGGAATGCCCCGGACTCAGTTTTCTCGTCCTGGGGTAAAAAGCGGTCCCCCGACGGTTTCTTCCCTTTGCTCCGTATTGGTCATAAGTCTTTCGATCTTCGGGTCTCGTGCTCCGAGGACTTCAACCCACACTCCTGGCATGCTCCCTGACACGTTTTCCGGAGGTATAGGTCGGGAAGCGAGCTCGTTGGAGGGAGAACTGTGGTGCGACCCAAAACGGTCCAAAAGATGGCCGAAGCTTCCAACGAGTGGCGAACGCTCGTCCGGTGTCAGAAACCACTGGAAATGCACTTGCAGCGAAGGAAACGGGCTGAGCTCGAGGACTTCCGGTGCTCGTCCCAAGAAAACGCGAGCGGGAATGCCCCGGACTCAGTTTTCTCGTCGTGGGGTAAAAAGCGGTCCCCCGACGGTTTCTTCCCTTTGCTCCGTATTGGTCATAAGTCTTTCGATCTTCGGGTCTCGTGCTCCGAGGACTTCAACCCACACTCCTGGCATGCTCCCTGACACGTTTTCCGGAGGTATAGGTCGGGAAGCGAGCTCGTTGGAGGGAGAACTGTGGTGCGACCCAAAACGGTCCAAAAGATGGCCGAAGCTTCCAACGAGTGGCGAACGCTCGTCCGGTGTCAGAAACCACTGGAAATACACTTGCAGCGAAGGAAACGGGCTGAGCTCGAGGACTTCCGGTGCTCGTCCCAAGAAAACGCGAGCGGGAATGCCCCGGACTCAGTTTTCTCGTCCTGGGGTAAAAAGCGGTCCCCCGACGGTTTCTTCCCTTTGCTCCGTATTGGTCATAAGTCTTTCGATCTTCGGGTCTCGTGCTCCGAGGACTTCAACCCACACTCCTGGCATGCTCCCTGACACGTTTTCCGGAGGTATAGGTCGGGAAGCGAGCTCGTTGGAGGGAGAACTGTGGTGCGACCCAAAACGGTCCAAAAGATGGCCGAAGCTTCCAACGAGTGGCGAACGCTCGTCCGGTGTCAGAAACCACTGGAAATGCACTTGCAGCGAAGGAAACGGGCTGAGCTCGAGGACTTCCGGTGCTCGTCCCAAGAAAACGCGAGCGGGAATGCCCCGGACTCAGTTTTCTCGTCCTGGGGTAAAAAGCGGTCCCCCGACGGTTTCTTCCCTTTGCTCCGTATTGGTCATAAGTCTTTCGATCTTCGGGTCTCGTGCTCCGAGGACTTCAACCCACACTCCTGGCATGCTCCCTGACACGTTTTCCGGAGGTATAGGTCGGGAAGCGAGCTCGTTGGAGGGAGAACTGTGGTGCGACCCAAAACGGTCCAAAAGATGGCCGAAGCTTCCAACGAGTGGCGAACGCTCGTCCGGTGTCAGAAACCACTGGAAATGCACTTGCAGCGAAGGAAACGGGCTGAGCTCGAGGACTTCCGGTGCTCGTCCCAAGAAAACGCGAGCGGGAATGCCCCGGACTCAGTTTTCTCGTCCTGGGGTAAAAAGCGGTCCCCCGACGGTTTCTTCCCTTTGCTCCGTATTGGTCATAAGTCTTTCGATCTTCGGGTCTCGTGCTCCGAGGACTTCAACCCACACTCCTGGCATGCTCCCTGACACGTTTTCCGGAGGTATAGGTCGGGAAGCGAGCTCGTTGGAGGGAGAACTGTGGTGCGACCCAAAACGGTCCAAAAGATGGCCGAAGCTTCCAACGAGTGGCGAACGCTCGTCCGGTGTCAGAAACCACTGGAAATGCACTTGCAGCGAAGGAAACGGGCTGAGCTCGAGGACTTCCGGTGCTCGTCCCAAGAAAACGCGAGCGGGAATGCCCCGGACTCAGTTTTCTCGTCCTGGGGTAAAAAGCGGTCCCCCCGACGGTTTCTTCCCTTTGCTCCGTATTGGTCATAAGTCTTTCGATCTTCGGGTCTCGTGCTCCGAGGACTTCAACCCACACTCCTGGCATGCTCCCTGACACGTTTTCCGGAGGTATAGGTCGGGAAGCGAGCTCGTTGGAGGGAGAACTGTGGTGCGACCCAAAACGGTCCAAAAGATGGCCGAAGCTTCCAACGAGTGGCGAACGCTCGTCCGGTGTCAGAAACCACTGGAAATGCACTTGCAGCGAAGGAAACGGGCTGAGCTCGAGGACTTCCGGTGCTCGTCCCAAGAAAACGCGAGCGGGAATGCCCCGGACTCAGTTTTCTCGTCCTGGGGTAAAAAGCGGTCCCCCGACGGTTTCTTCCCTTTGCTCCGTATTGGTCATAAGTCTTTCGATCTTCGGGTCTCGTGCTCCGAGGACTTCAACCCACACTCCTGGCATGCTCCCTGACACGTTTTCCGGAGGTATAGGTCGGGAAGCGAGCTCGTTGGAGGGAGAACTGTGGTGCGACCCAAAACGGTCCAAAAGATGGCCGAAGCTTCCAACGAGTGGCGAACGCTCGTCCGGTGTCAGAAACCACTGGAAATGCACTTGCAGCGAAGGAAACGGGCTGAGCTCGAGGACTTCCGGTGCTCGTCCCAAGAAAACGCGAGCGGGAATGCCCCGGACTCAGTTTTCTCGTCCTGGGGTAAAAAGCGGTCCCCCGACGGTTTCTTCCCTTTGCTCCGTATTGGTCATAAGTCTTTCGATCTTCGGGTCTCGTGCTCCGAGGACTTCAACCCACACTCCTGGCATGCTCCCTGACACGTTTTCCGGAGGTATAGGTCGGGAAGCGAGCTCGTTGGAGGGAGAACTGTGGTGCGACCCAAAACGGTCCAAAAGATGGCCGAAGCTTCCAACGAGTGGCGAACGCTCGTCCGGTGTCAGAAACCACTGGAAATGCACTTGCAGCGAAGGAAACGGGCTGAGCTCGAGGACTTCCGGTGCTCGTCCCAAGAAAACGCGAGCGGGAATGCCCCGGACTCAGTTTTCTCGTCCTGGGGTAAAAAGCGGTCCCCCGACGGTTTCTTCCCTTTGCTCCGTATTGGTCATAAGTCTTTCGATCTTCGGGTCTCGTGCTCCGAGGACTTCAACCCACACTCCTGGCATGCTCCCTGACACGTTTTCCGGAGGTATAGGTCGGGAAGCGAGCTCGTTGGAGGGAGAACTGTGGTGCGACCCAAAACGGTCCAAAAGATGGCCGAAGCTTCCAACGAGTGGCGAACGCTCGTCCGGTGTCAGAAACCACTGGAAATGCACTTGCAGCGAAGGAAACGGGCTGAGCTCGAGGACTTCCGGTGCTCGTCCCAAGAAAACGCGAGCGGGAATGCCCCGGACTCAGTTTTCTCGTCCTGGGGTAAAAAGCGGTCCCCCGACGGTTTCTTCCCTTTGCTCCGTATTGGTCATAAGTCTTTCGATCTTCGGATCTCGTGCTCCGAGGACTTCAACCCACACTCCTGGCATGCTCCCTGACACGTTTTCCGGAGGTATAGGTCGTGAAGCGAGCTCGTTGGAGGGAGAACTGTGGTGCGACCCAAAACGGTCCAAAAGATGGCCGAAGCTTCCAACGAGTGGCGAACGCTCGTCCGGTGTCAGAAACCACTGGAAATGCACTTGCAGCGAAGGAAACGGGCTGAGCTCGAGGACTTCCGGTGCTCGTCCCAAGAAAACGCGAGCGGGAATGCCCCGGACTCAGTTTTCTCGTCCTGGGGTAAAAAGCGGTCCCCCGACGGTTTCTTCCCTTTGCTCCGTATTGGTCATAAGTCTTTCGATCTTCGGGTCTCGTGCTCCGAGGACTTCAACCCACACTCCTGGCATGCTCCCTGACACGTTTTCCAGAGGTATAGGTCGGGAAGCGAGCTCGTTGGAGGGAGAACTGTGGTGCGACCCAAAACGGTCCAAAAGATGGCCGAAGCTTCCAACGAGTGGCGAACGCTCGTCCGGTGTCAGAAACCACTGGAAATGCACTTGCAGCGAAGGAAACGGGCGGAGCTCGAGGACTTCCGGTGCTCGTCCCAAGAAAACGCGAGCGGGAATGCCCCGGACTCAGTTTTCTCGTCCTGGGGTAAAAAGCGGTCCCCCGACGGTTTCTTCCCTTTGCTCCGTATTGGTCATAAGTCTTTCGATCTTCGGGTCTCGTGCTCCGAGGACTTCAACCCACACTCCTGGCATGCTCCCTGACACGTTTTCCGGAGGTATAGGTCGGGAAGCGAGCTCGTTGGAGGGAGAACTGTGGTGCGACCCAAAACGGTCCAAAAGATGGCCGAAGCTTCCAACGAGTGGCGAACGCTCGTCCGGTGTCAGAAACCACTGGAAATGCACTTGCAGCGAAGGAAACGGGCTGAGCTCGAGGACTTCCCGTGCTCGTCCCAAGAAAACGCGAGCGGGAATGCCCCGGACTCAGTTTTCTCGTCCTGGGGTAAAAAGCGGTCCCCCGACGGTTTCTTCCCTTTGCTCCGTATTGGTCATAAGTCTTTCGATCTTCGGGTCTCGTGCTCCGAGGACTTCAACCCACACTCCTGGCATGCTCCCTGACACGTTTTACGGAGGTATAGGTCGTGAAGCGAGCTCCTTGGAGGGAGAACTGTGGTGCGACCCAAAACGGTCCAAAAGATGGCCGAAGCTTCCAACGAGTGGCGAACGCTCGTCCGGTGTCAGAAACCACTGGAAATGCACTTGCAGCGAAGGAAACGGGCTGAGCTCGAGGACTTCCCGTGCTCGTCCCAAGAAAACGCGAGCGGGAATGGCCCGGACTCAGTTTTCTCGTCCTGGGGTAAAAAGCGGTCCCCCGACGGTTTCTTCCCTTTGCTCCGTATTGGTCATAAGTCTTTCGATCTTCGGATCTCGTGCTCCGAGGACTTCAACCCACACTCCTGGCATGCTCCCTGACACGTTTTCCGGAGGTATAGGTCGTGAAGCGAGCTCGTTGGAGGGAGAACTGTGGTGCGACCCAAAACGGTCCAAAAGATGGCCGAAGCTTCCAACGAGTGGCGAACGCTCGTCCGGTGTCAGAAACCACTGGAAATGCACTTGCAGCGAAGGAAACGGGCTGAGCTCGAGGACTTCCGGTGCTCGTCCCAAGAAAACGCGAGCGGGAATGCCCCGGACTCAGTTTTCTCGTCCTGGGGTAAAAAGCGGTCCCCCGACGGTTTCTTCCCTTTGCTCCGTATTGGTCATAAGTCTTTCGATCTTCGGGTCTCGTGCTCCGAGGACTTCAACCCACACTCCTGGCATGCTCCCTGACACGTTTTCCGGAGGTATAGGTCGGGAAGCGAGCTCGTTGGAGGGAGAACTGTGGTGCGACCCAAAACGGTCCAAAAGATGGCCGAAGCTTCCAACGAGTGGCGAACGCTCGTCCGGTGTCAGAAACCACTGGAAATGCACTTGCAGCGAAGGAAACGGGCGGAGCTCGAGGACTTCCGGTGCTCGTCCCAAGAAAACGCGAGCGGGAATGCCCCGGACTCAGTTTTCTCGTCCTGGGGTAAAAAGCGGTCCCCCGACGGTTTCTTCCCTTTGCTCCGTATTGGTCATAAGTCTTTCGATCTTCGGGTCTCGTGCTCCGAGGACTTCAACCCACACTCCTGGCATGCTCCCTGACACGTTTTCCGGAGGTATAGGTCGGGAAGCGAGCTCGTTGGAGGGAGAACTGTGGTGCGACCCAAAACGGTCCAAAAGATGGCCGAAGCTTCCAACGAGTGGCGAACGCTCGTCCGGTGTCAGAAACCACTGGAAATGCACTTGCAGCGAAGGAAACGGGCTGAGCTCGAGGACTTCCCGTGCTCGTCCCAAGAAAACGCGAGCGGGAATGCCCCGGACTCAGTTTTCTCGTCCTGGGGTAAAAAGCGGTCCCCCGACGGTTTCTTCCCTTTGCTCCGTATTGGTCATAAGTCTTTCGATCTTCGGGTCTCGTGCTCCGAGGACTTCAACCCACACTCCTGGCATGCTCCCTGACACGTTTTACGGAGGTATAGGTCGTGAAGCGAGCTCCTTGGAGGGAGAACTGTGGTGCGACCCAAAACGGTCCAAAAGATGGCCGAAGCTTCCAACGAGTGGCGAACGCTCGTCCGGTGTCAGAAACCACTGGAAATGCACTTGCAGCGAAGGAAACGGGCTGAGCTCGAGGACTTCCGGTGCTCGTCCCAAGAAAACGCGAGCGGGAATGCCCCGGACTCAGTTTTCTCGTCGTGGGGTAAAAAGCGGTCCCCCGACGGTTTCTTCCCTTTGCTCCGTATTGGTCATAAGTCTTTCGATCTTCGGATCTCGTGCTCCGAGGACTTCAACCCACACTCCTGGCATGCTCCCTGACACGTTTTCCGGAGGTATAGGTCGTGAAGCGAGCTCGTTGGAGGGA
Organism: Cucumis melo; assembly: GCF_025177605.1. Taxonomy (NCBI): domain Eukaryota; kingdom Viridiplantae; phylum Streptophyta; class Magnoliopsida; order Cucurbitales; family Cucurbitaceae; genus Cucumis; species Cucumis melo. The sequence goes on along the minus strand of NC_066858.1, from coordinate 20,937,872 downwards.
GAACTGTGGTGCGACCCAAAACGGTCCAAAAGATGGCCGAAGCTTCCAACGAGTGGCGAACGCTCGTCCGGTGTCAGAAACCACTGGAAATGCACTTGCAGCGAAGGAAACGGGCTGAGCTCGAGGACTTCCGGTGCTCGTCCCAAGAAAACGCGAGCGGGAATGCCCCGGACTCAGTTTTCTCGTCCTGGGGTAAAAAGCGGTCCCCCGACGGTTTCTTCCCTTTGCTCCGTATTGGTCATAAGTCTTTCGATCTTCGGGTCTCGTGCTCCGAGGACTTCAACCCACACTCCTGGCATGCTCCCTGACACGTTTTCCGGAGGTATAGGTCGGGAAGCGAGCTCGTTGGAGGGAGAACTGTGGTGCGACCCAAAACGGTCCAAAAGATGGCCGAAGCTTCCAACGAGTGGCGAACGCTCGTCCGGTGTCAGAAACCACTGGAAATGCACTTGCAGCGAAGGAAACGGGCGGAGCTCGAGGACTTCCGGTGCTCGTCCCAAGAAAACGCGAGCGGGAATGCCCCGGACTCAGTTTTCTCGTCCTGGGTAAAAAGCGGTCCCCCGACGGTTTCTTCCCTTTGCTCCGTATTGGTCATAAGTCTTTCGATCTTCGGGTCTCGTGCTCCGAGGACTTCAACCCACACTCCTGGCATGCTCCCTGACACGTTTTCCGGAGGTATAGGTCGGGAAGCGAGCTCGTTGGAGGGAGAACTGTGGTGCGACCCAAAACGGTCCAAAAGATGGCCGAAGCTTCCAACGAGTGGCGAACGCTCGTCCGGTGTCAGAAACCACTGGAAATGCACTTGCAGCGAAGGAAACGGGCTGAGCTCGAGGACTTCCGGTGCTCGTCCCAAGAAAACGCGAGCGGGAATGCCCCGGACTCAGTTTTCTCGTCCTGGGGTAAAAAGCGGTCCCCCGACGGTTTCTTCCCTTTGCTCCGTATTGGTCATAAGTCTTTCGATCTTCGGGTCTCGTGCTCCGAGGACTTCAACCCACACTCCTGGCATGCTCCCTGACACGTTTTCCGGAGGTATAGGTCGGGAAGCGAGCTCGTTGGAGGGAGAACTGTGGTGCGACCCAAAACGGTCCAAAAGATGGCCGAAGCTTCCAACGAGTGGCGAACGCTCGTCCGGTGTCAGAAACCACTGGAAATGCACTTGCAGCGAAGGAAACGGGCTGAGCTCGAGGACTTCCGGTGCTCGTCCCAAGAAAACGCGAGCGGGAATGCCCCGGACTCAGTTTTCTCGTCCTGGGGTAAAAAGCGGTCCCCCGACGGTTTCTTCCCTTTGCTCCGTATTGGTCATAAGTCTTTCGATCTTCGGGTCTCGTGCTCCGAGGACTTCAACCCACACTCCTGGCATGCTCCCTGACACGTTTTCCGGAGGTATAGGTCGGGAAGCGAGCTCGTTGGAGGGAGAACTGTGGTGCGACCCAAAACGGTCCAAAAGATGGCCGAAGTTTCCAACGAGTGGCGAACGCTCGTCCGGTGTCAGAAACCACTGGAAATGCACTTGCAGCGAAGGAAACGGGCTGAGCTCGAGGACTTCCGGTGCTCGTCCCAAGAAAACGCGAGCGGGAATGCCCCGGACTCATTTTTCTCGTCCTGGGGTAAAAAGCGGTCCCCCGACGGTTTCTTCCCTTTGCTCCGTATTGGTCATAAGTCTTTCGATCTTCCGGTCTCGTGCTCCGAGGACTTCAACCCACACTCCTGGCATGCTCCCTGACACGTTTTCCGGAGGTATAGGTCGGGAAGCGAGCTCGTTGGAGGGAGAACTGTGGTGCGACCCAAAACGGTCCAAAAGATGGCCGAAGCTTCCAACGAGTGGCGAACGCTCGTCCGGTGTCAGAAACCACTGGAAATGCACTTGCAGCGAAGGAAACGGGCTGAGCTCGAGGACTTCCGGTGCTCGTCCCAAGAAAACGCGAGCGGGAATGCCCCGGACTCAGTTTTCTCGTCCTGGGGTAAAAAGCGGTCCCCCGACGGTTTCTTCCCTTTGCTCCGTATTGGTCATAAGTCTTTCGATCTTCGGGTCTCGTGCTCCGAGGACTTCAACCCACACTCCTGGCATGCTCCCTGACACGTTTTCCGGAGGTATAGGTCGGGAAGCGAGCTCGTTGGAGGGAGAACTGTGGTGCGACCCAAAACGGTCCAAAAGATGGCCGAAGCTTCCAACGAGTGGCGAACGCTCGTTCGGTGTCAGAAACCACTGGAAATGCACTTGCAGCGAAGGAAACGGGCTGAGCTCGAGGACTTCCCGTGCTCGTCCCAAGAAAACGCGAGCGGGAATGCCCCGGACTCAGTTTTCTCGTCCTGGGGTAAAAAGCGGTCCCCCGACGGTTTCTTCCCTTTGCTCCGTATTGGTCATAAGTCTTTCGATCTTCGGGTCTCGTGCTCCGAGGACTTCAACCCACACTCCTGGCATGCTCCCTGACACGTTTTACGGAGGTATAGGTCGTGAAGCGAGCTCGTTGGAGGGAGAACTGTGGTGCGACCCAAAACGGTCCAAAAGATGGCCGAAGCTTCCAACGAGTGGCGAACGCTCGTCCGGTGTCAGAAACCACTGGAAATGCACTTGCAGCGAAGGAAACGGGCTGAGCTCGAGGACTTCCGGTGCTCGTCCCAAGAAAACGCGAGCGGGAATGCCCCGGACTCAGTTTTCTCGTCGTGGGGTAAAAAGCGGTCCCCCGACGGTTTCTTCCCTTTGCTCCGTATTGGTCATAAGTCTTTCGATCTTCGGATCTCGTGCTCCGAGGACTTCAACCCACACTCCTGGCATGCTCCCTGACACGTTTTCCGGAGGTATAGGTCGTGAAGCGAGCTCGTTGGAGGGAGAACTGTGGTGCGACCCAAAACGGTCCAAAAGATGGCCGAAGCTTCCAACGAGTGGCGAACGCTCGTCCGGTGTCAGAAACCACTGGAAATGCACTTGCAACGAAGGAAACGGGCTGAGCTCGAGGACTTCCGGTGCTCGTCCCAAGAAAACGCGAGCGGGAATGCCCCGGACTCAGTTTTCTCGTCCTGGGGTAAAAAGCGGTCCCCCGACGGTTTCTTCCCTTTGCTCCGTATTGGTCATAAGTCTTTCGATCTTCGGGTCTCGTGCTCCGAGGACTTCAACCCACACTCCTGGCATGCTCCCTGACACGTTTTACGGAGGTATAGGTCGTGAAGCGAGCTCGTTGGAGGGAGAACTGTGGTGCGACCCAAAACGGTCCAAAAGATGGCCGAAGCTTCCAACGAGTGGCGAACGCTCGTCCGGTGTCAGAAACCACTGGAAATGCACTTGCAGCGAAGGAAACGGGCTGAGCTCGAGGACTTCCAGTGCTCGTCCCAAGAAAACGCGAGCGGGGAATGCCCCGGACTCAGTTTTCTCGTCCTGGGGTAAAAACCGGTCCCCCGACGGTTTCTTCCCTTTGCTCCGTATTGGTCATAAGTCTTTCGATCTTCGGGTCTCGTGCTCCGAGGACTTCAACCCACACTCCTGGCATGCTCCCTGACACGTTTTACGGAGGTATAGGTCGTGAAGCGAGCTCGTTGGAGGGAGAACTGTGGTGCGACCCAAAACGGTCCAAAAGATGGCCGAAGCTTCCAACGAGTGGCGAACGCTCGTCCGGTGTCAGAAACCACTGGAAATGCACTTGCAGCGAAGGAAACGGGCTGAGCTCGAGGACTTCCGGTGCTCGTCCCAAGAAAACGCGAGCGGGAATGCCCCGGACTCAGTTTTCTCGTCGTGGGGTAAAAAGCGGTCCCCCGACGGTTTCTTCCCTTTGCTCCGTATTGGTCATAAGTCTTTCGATCTTCAGATCTCGTGCTCCGAGGACTTCAACCCACACTCCTGGCATGCTCCCTGACACGTTTTCCGGAGGTATAGGTCGTGAAGCGAGCTCGTTGGAGGGAGAACTGTGGTGCGACCCAAAACGGTCCAAAAGATGGCCGAAGCTTCCAACGAGTGGCGAACGCTCGTCCGGTGTCAGAAACCACTGGAAATGCACTTGCAGCGAAGGAAACGGGCTGAGCTCGAGGACTTCCGATGCTCGTCCCAAGAAAACGCGAGCGGGAATGCCCCGGACTCAGTTTTCTCGTCCTGGGGTAAAAAGCGGTCCCCCGACGGTTTCTTCCCTTTGCTCCGTATTGGTCATAAGTCTTTCGATCTTCGGGTCTCGTGCTCCGAGGACTTCAACCCACACTCCTGGCATGCTCCCTGACACGTTTTACGGAGGTATAGGTCGTGAAGCGAGCTCGTTGGAGGGAGAACTGTGGTGCGACCCAAAACGGTCCAAAAGATGGCCGAAGCTTCCAACGAGTGGCGAACGCTCGTCCGGTGTCAGAAACCACTGGAAATGCACTTGCAGCGAAGGAAACGGGCTGAGCTCGAGGACTTCCGGTGCTCGTCCCAAGAAAACGCGAGCGGGAATGCCCCGGACTCAGTTTTCTCGTCGTGGGGAAAAAAGCGGTCCCCCGACGGTTTCTTCCCTTTGCTCCGTATTGGTCATAAGTCTTTCGATCTTCGGGTCTCGTGCTCCGAGGACTTCAACCCACACTCCTGGCATGCTCCCTGACACGTTTTCCGGAGGTATAGGTCGTGAAGCGAGCTCGTTGGAGGGAGAACTGTGGTGCGACCCAAAACGGTCCAAAAGATGGCCGAAGCTTCCAACGAGTGGCGAACGCTCGTCCGGTGTCAGAAACCACTGGAAATGCACTTGCAGCGAAGGAAACGGGCTGAGCTCGAGGACTTCCGGTGCTCGTCCCAAGAAAACGCGACCGGGAATGCCCTGGACTCAGTTTTCTCGTCCTGGGGTAAAAAGCGGTCCCCCGACGGTTTCTTCCCTTTGCTCCGTATTGGTCATAAGTCTTTCGATCTTCGGGTCTCGTGCTCCGAGGACTTCAACCCACACTCCTGGCATGCTCCCTGACACGTTTTCCGGAGGTATAGGTCGGGAAGCGAGCTCGTTGGAGGGAGAACTGTGGTGCGACCCAAAACGGTCCAAAAGATGGCCGAAGCTTCCAACGAGTGGCGAACGCTCGTCCGGTGTCAGAAACCACTGGAAATGCACTTGCAGCGAAGGAAACGGGCTGAGCTCGAGGACTTCCGGTGCTCGTCCCAAGAAAACGCGAGCGGGAATGCCCCGGACTCAGTTTTCTCGTCGTGGGGAAAAAAGCGGTCCCCCGACGGTTTCTTCCCTTTGCTCCGTATTGGTCATAAGTCTTTCGATCTTCGGGTCTCGTGCTCCGAGGACTTCAACCCACACTCCTGGCATGCTCCCTGACACGTTTTCCGGAGGTATAGGTCGTGAAGCGAGCTCGTTGGAGGGAGAACTGTGGTGCGACCCAAAACGGTCCAAAAGATGGCCGAAGCTTCCAACGAGTGGCGAACGCTCGTCCGGTGTCAGAAACCACTGGAAATGCACTTGCAGCGAAGGAAACGGGCTGAGCTCGAGGACTTCCGGTGCTCGTCCCAAGAAAACGCGACCGGGAATGCCCTGGACTCAGTTTTCTCGTCCTGGGGTAAAAAGCGGTCCCCCGACGGTTTCTTCCCTTTGCTCCGTATTGGTCATAAGTCTTTCGATCTTCGGGTCTCGTGCTCCGAGGACTTCAACCCACACTCCTGGCATGCTCCCTGACACGTTTTCCGGAGGTATAGGTCGGGAAGCGAGCTCGTTGGAGGGAGAACTGTGGTGCGACCCAAAACGGTCCAAAAGATGGCCGAAGCTTCCAACGAGTGGCGAACGCTCGTCCGGTGTCAGAAACCACTGGAAATGCACTTGCAGCGAAGGAAACGGGCTGAGCTCGAGGACTTTCGGTGCTCGTCCCAAGAAAACGCGAGCGGGAATGCCCCGGACTCAGTTTTCTCGTCGTGGGGTAAAAAGCGGTCCCCCGACGGTTTCTTCCCTTTGCTCCGTATTGGTCATAAGTCTTTCGATCTTCGGGTCTCGTGCTCCGAGGACTTCAACCCACACTCCTGGCATGCTCCCTGACACGTTTTACGGAGGTATAGGTCGTGAAGCGAGCTCGTTGGAGGGAGAACTGTGGTGCGACCCAAAACGGTCCAAAAGATGGCCGAAGCTTCCAACGAGTGGCGAACGCTCGTCCGGTGTCAGAAACCACTGGAAATGCACTTGCAGCGAAGGAAACGGGCTGAGCTCGAGGACTTCCGGTGCTCGTCCCAAGAAAACGCGAGCGGGAATGCCCCGGACTCAGTTTTCTCGTCGTGGGGTAAAAAGCGGTCCCCCGACGGTTTCTTCCCTTTGCTCCGTATTGGTCATAAGTCTTTCGATCTTCGGGTCTCGTGCTCCGAGGACTTCAACCCACACTCCTGGCATGCTCCCTGACACGTTTTCCGGAGGTATAGGTCGTGAAGCGAGCTCGTTGGAGGGAGAACTGTGGTGCGACCCAAAACGGTCCAAAAGATGGCCGAAGCTTCCAACGAGTGGCGAACGCTCGTCCGGTGTCAGAAACCACTGGAAATGCACTTGCAGCGAAGGAAACGGGCTGAGCTCGAGGACTTCCGGTGCTCGTCCCAAGAAAACGCGAGCGGGAATGCCCCGGACTCAGTTTTCTCGTCGAGGGGTAAAAAGCGGTCCCCCGACGGTTTCTTCCCTTTGCTCCGTATTGGTCATAAGTCTTTCGATCTTCGGGTCTCGTGCTCCGAGGACTTCAACCCACACTCCTGGCATGCTCCCTGACACGTTTTCCGGAGGTATAGGTCGGGAAGCGAGCTCGTTGGAGGGAGAACTGTGGTGCGACCCAAAACGGTCCAAAAGATGGCCGAAGCTTCCAACGAGTGGCGAACGCTCGTCCGGTGTCAGAAACCACTGGAAATGCACTTGCAGCGAAGGAAACGGGCTGAGCTCGAGGACTTCCGGTGCTCGTCCCAAGAAAACGCGACCGGGAATGCCCTGGACTCAGTTTTCTCGTCCTGGGGTAAAAAGCGGTCCCCCGACGGTTTCTTCCCTTTGCTCCGTATTGGTCATAAGTCTTTCGATCTTCGGGTCTCGTGCTCCGAGGACTTCAACCCACACTCCTGGCATGCTCCCTGACACGTTTTCCGGAGGTATAGGTCGGGAAGCGAGCTCGTTGGAGGGAGAACTGTGGTGCGACCCAAAACGGTCCAAAAGATGGCCGAAGCTTCCAACGAGTGGCGAACGCTCGTCCGGTGTCAGAAACCACTGGAAATGCACTTGCAGCGAAGGAAACGGGCTGAGCTCGAGGACTTCCGGTGCTCGTCCCAAGAAAACGCGAGCGGGAATGCCCCGGACTCAGTTTTCTCGTCGTGGGGTAAAAAGCGGTCCCCCGACGGTTTCTTCCCTTTGCTCCGTATTGGTCATAAGTCTTTCGATCTTCGGGTCTCGTGCTCCGAGGACTTCAACCCACACTCCTGGCATGCTCCCTGACACGTTTTACGGAGGTATAGGTCGTGAAGCGAGCTCGTTGGAGGGAGAACTGTGGTGCGACCCAAAACGGTCCAAAAGATGGCCGAAGCTTCCAACGAGTGGCGAACGCTCGTCCGGTGTCAGAAACCACTGGAAATGCACTTGCAGCGAAGGAAACGGGCTGAGCTCGAGGACTTCCGGTGCTCGTCCCAAGAAAACGCGAGCGGGAATGCCCCGGACTCAGTTTTCTCGTCGTGGGGTAAAAAGCGGTCCCCCGACGGTTTCTTCCCTTTGCTCCGTATTGGTCATAAGTCTTTCGATCTTCGGGTCTCGTGCTCCGAGGACTTCAACCCACACTCGTGGCATGCTCCCTGACACGTTTTCCGGAGGTATAGGTCGTGAAGCGAGCTCGTTGGAGGGAGAACTGTGGTGCGACCCAAAACGGTCCAAAAGATGGCCGAAGCTTCCAACGAGTGGCGAACGCTCGTCCGGTGTCAGAAACCACTGGAAATGCACTTGCAGCGAAGGAAACGGGCTGAGCTCAAGGACTTCCGATGCTCGTCCCAAGAAAACGCGAGCGGGAATGCCCCGGACTCAGTTTTCTCGTCCTGGGGTAAAAAGCGGTCCCCCGACGGTTTCTTCCCTTTGCTCCGTATTGGTCATAAGTCTTTCGATCTTCGGGTCTCGTGCTCCGAGGACTTCAACCCACACTCCTGGCATGCTCCCTGACACGTTTTACGGAGGTATAGGTCGTGAAGCGAGCTCGTTGGAGGGAGAACTGTGGTGCGACCCAAAACGGTCCAAAAGATGGCCGAAGCTTCCAACGAGTGGTGAACGCTCGTCCGGTGTCAGAAACCACTGGAAATGCACTTGCAGCGAAGGAAACGGGCTGAGCTCGAGGACTTCCAGTGCTCGTCCCAAGAAAACGCGAGCGGGGAATGCCCCGGACTCAGTTTTCTCGTCCTGGGGTAAAAACCGGTCCCCCGACGGTTTCTTCCCTTTGCTCCGTATTGGTCATAAGTCTTTCGATCTTCAGGTCTCGTGCTCCGAGGACTTCAACCCACACTCCTGGCATGCTCCCTGACACGTTTTACGGAGGTATAGGTCGTGAAGCGAGCTCGTTGGAGGGAGAACTGTGGTGCGACCCAAAACGGTCCAAAAGATGGCCGAAGCTTCCAACGAGTGGCGAACGCTCGTCCGGTGTCAGAAACCACTGGAAATGCACTTGCAGCGAAGGAAACGGGCTGAGCTCGAGGACTTCCGGTGCTCGTCCCAAGAAAACGCGAGCGGGGAATGCCCCGGACTCAGTTTTCTCGTCCTGGGGTAAAAACCGGTCCCCCGACGGTTTCTTCCCTTTGCTCCGTATTGGTCATAAGTCTTTCGATCTTCGGGTCTCGTGCTCCGAGGACTTCAACCCACACTCCTGGCATGCTCCCTGACACGTTTTACGGAGGTATAGGTCGTGAAGCGAGCTCGTTGGAGGGAGAACTGTGGTGCGACCCAAAACGGTCCAAAAGATGGCCGAAGCTTCCAACGAGTGGCGAACGCTCGTCCGGTGTCAGAAACCACTGGAAATGCACTTGCAGCGAAGGAAACGGGCTGAGCTCGAGGACTTCCGGTGCTCGTCCCAAGAAAACGCGAGCGGGAATGCCCCGGACTCAGTTTTCTCGTCGTGGGGAAAAAAGCGGTCCCCCGACGGTTTCTTCCCTTTGCTCCGTATTGGTCATAAGTCTTTCGATCTTCGGGTCTCGTGCTCCGAGGACTTCAACCCACACTCCTGGCATGCTCCCTGACACGTTTTCCGGAGGTATAGGTCGTGAAGCGAGCTCGTTGGAGGGAGAACTGTGGTGCGACCCAAAACGGTCCAAAAGATGGCCGAAGCTTCCAACGAGTGGCGAACGCTCGTCCGGTGTCAGAAACCACTGGAAATGCACTTGCAGCGAAGGAAACGGGCTGAGCTCGAGGACTTCCGGTGCTCGTCCCAAGAAAACGCGACCGGGAATGCCCTGGACTCAGTTTTCTCGTCCTGGGGTAAAAAGCGGTCCCCCGACGGTTTCTTCCCTTTGCTCCGTATTGGTCATAAGTCTTTCGATCTTCGGGTCTCGTGCTCCGAGGACTTCAACCCACACTCCTGGCATGCTCCCTGACACGTTTTCCGAAGGTATAGGTCGGGAAGCGAGCTCGTTGGAGGGAGAACTGTGGTGCGACCCAAAACGGTCCAAAAGATGGCCGAAGCTTCCAACGAGTGGCGAACGCTCGTCCGGTGTCAGAAACCACTGGAAATGCACTTGCAGCGAAGGAAACGGGCTGAGCTCGAGGACTTCCGGTGCTCGTCCCAAGAAAACGCGAGCGGGAATGCCCCGGACTCAGTTTTCTCGTCGTGGGGTAAAAAGCGGTCCCCCGACGGTTTCTTCCCTTTGCTCCGTATTGGTCATAAGTCTTTCGATCTTCGGGTCTCGTGCTCCGAGGACTTCAACCCACACTCCTGGCATGCTCCCTGACACGTTTTACGGAGGTATAGGTCGTGAAGCGAGCTCGTTGGAGGGAGAACTGTGGTGCGACCCAAAACGGTCCAAAAGATGGCCGAAGCTTCCAACGAGTGGCGAACGCTCGTCCGGTGTCAGAAACCACTGGAAATGCACTTGCAGCGAAGGAAACGGGCTGAGCTCGAGGACTTCCGGTGCTCGTCCCAAGAAAACGCGAGCGGGAATGCCCCGGACTCAGTTTTCTCGTCGTGGGGTAAAAAGCGGTCCCCCGAAGGTTTCTTCCCTTTGCTCCGTATTGGTCATAAGTCTTTCGATCTTCGGGTCTCGTGCTCCGAGGACTTCAACCCACACTCCTGGCATGCTCCCTGACACGTTTTCCGGAGGTATAGGTCGTGAAGCGAGCTCGTTGGAGGGAGAACTGTGGTGCGACCCAAAACGGTCCAAAAGATGGCTGAAGCTTCCAACGAGTGGCGAACGCTCGTCCGGTGTCAGAAACCACTGGAAATGCACTTGCAGCGAAGGAAACGGGCTGAGCTCGAGGACTTCCGGTGCTCGTCCCAAGAAAACGCGAGCGGGAATGCCCCGGACTCAGTTTTCTCGTCGTGGGGTAAAAAGCGGTCCCCCGACGGTTTCTTCCCTTTGCACCGTATTGGTCATAAGTCTTTCGATCTTCGGGTCTCGTGCTCCGAGGACTTCAACCCACACTCCTGGCATGCTCCCTGACACGTTTTACGGAGGTATAGGTCGTGAAGCGAGCTCGTTGGAGGGAGAACTGTGGTGCGACCCAAAACCGTCCAAAAGATAGCCGAAGCTTCCAACGAGTGGCGAACGCTCGTCCGGTGTCAGAAACCACTGGAAATGCACTTGCAGCGAAGGAAACGGGCTGAGCTCGAGGACTTCCGGTGCTCGTCCCAAGAAAACTCGACCGGGAATGCCCTGGACTCAGTTTTCTCGTCCTGGGGTAAAAAGCGGTCCCCCGACGGTTTCTTCCCTTTGCTCCGTATTGGTCATAAGTCTTTCGATCTTCGGGTCTCGTGCTCCGAGGACTTCAACCCACACTCCTGGCATGCTCCCTGACACGTTTTCCGGAGGTATAGGTCGGGAAGCGAGCTCGTTGGAGGGAGAACTGTGGTGCGACCCAAAACGGTCCAAAAGATGGCCGAAGCTTCCAACGAGTGGCGAACGCTGGTCCGGTGTCAGAAACCACTGGAAATGCACTTGCAGCGAAGGAAACGGGCTGAGCTCGAGGACTTCCGATGCTCGTCCCAAGAAAACGCGAGCGGGAATGCCCCGGACTCAGTTTTCTCGTCGTGGGGTAAAAAGCGGTCCCCCGACGGTTTCTTCCCTTTGCTCCGTATTGGTCATAAGTCTTTCGATCTTCGGGTCTCGTGCTCCGAGGACTTCAACCCACACTCGTGGCATGCTCCCTGACACGTTTTACGGAGGTATAGGTCGTGAAGCGAGCTCGTTGGAGGGAGAACTGTGGTGCGACCCAAAACGGTCCAAAAGATGGCCGAAGCTTCCAACGAGTGGCGAACGCTCGTCCGGTTTCAGAAACCACTGGAAATGCACTTGCAGCGAAGGAAACGGGCTGAGCTCGAGGACTTCCGGTGCTCGTCCCAAGAAAACGCGAGCGGGAATGCCCCGGACTCAGTTTTCTCGTCCTGGGGTAAAAAGCGGTCCCCCGACGGTTTCTTCCCTTTGCTCCGTATTGGTCATAAGTCTTTCGATCTTCGGGTCTCGTGCTCCGAGGACTTCAACCCACACTCCTGGCATGCTCCCTGACACGTTTTCCGGAGGTATAGGTCGTGAAGCGAGCTCGTTGGAGGGAGAACTGTGGTGCGACCCAAAACGGTCCAAAAGATGGCCGAAGCTTCCAACGAGTGGCGAACGCTCGTCCGGTGTCAAAAACCACTGGAAATGCACTTGCAGCGAAGGAAACGGTCTGAGCTCGAGGACTTCCGGTGCTCGTCCCAAGAAAACGCGAGCGGGAATGCCCCTGACTCAGTTTTCTCGTCCTGGGGTAAAAAGCGGTCCCCCGACGGTTTCTTCCCTTTGCTCCGTATTGGTCATAAGTCTTTCGATCTTCGGGTCTCGTGCTCCGAGGACTTCAACCCACACTCCTGGCATGCTCCCTGACACGTTTTCCGGAGGTATAGGTCGGGAAGCGAGCTCGTTGGAGGGAGAACTGTGGTGCGACCCAAAACGGTCCAAAAGATGGCCGAAGCTTCCAACGAGTGGCGAACGCTCGTCCGGTGTCAGAAACCACTGGAAATGCACTTGCAGCGAAGGAAACGGGCTGAGCTCGAGGACTTCCGGTGCTCGTCCCAAGAAAACGCGAGCGGGAATGCCCCGGACTCAGTTTTCTCGTCGTGGGGTAAAAAGCGGTCCCCCGACGGTTTCTTCCCTTTGCACCGTATTGGTCATAAGTCTTTCGATCTTCGGGTCTCGTGCTCCGAGGACTTCAACCCACACTCCTGGCATGCTCCCTGACACGTTTTACGGAGGTATAGGTCGTGAAGCGAGCTCGTTGGAGGGAGAACTGTGGTGCGACCCAAAACCGTCCAAAAGATAGCCGAAGCTTCCAACGAGTGGCGAACGCTCGTCCGGTGTCAGAAACCACTGGAAATGCACTTGCAGCGAAGGAAACGGGCTGAGCTCGAGGACTTCCGGTGCTCGTCCCAAGAAAACTCGACCGGGAATGCCCTGGACTCAGTTTTCTCGTCCTGGGGTAAAAAGCGGTCCCCCGACGGTTTCTTCCCTTTGCTCCGTATTGGTCATAAGTCTTTCGATCTTCGGGTCTCGTGCTCCGAGGACTTCAACCCACACTCCTGGCATGCTCCCTGACACGTTTTCCGGAGGTATAGGTCGGGAAGCGAGCTCGTTGGAGGGAGAACTGTGGTGCGACCCAAAACGGTCCAAAAGATGGCCGAAGCTTCCAACGAGTGGCGAACGCTGGTCCGGTGTCAGAAACCACTGGAAATGCACTTGCAGCGAAGGAAACGGGCTGAGCTCGAGGACTTCCGATGCTCGTCCCAAGAAAACGCGAGCGGGAATGCCCCGGACTCAGTTTTCTCGTCGTGGGGTAAAAAGCGGTCCCCCGACGGTTTCTTCCCTTTGCTCCGTATTGGTCATAAGTCTTTCGATCTTCGGGTCTCGTGCTCCGAGGACTTCAACCCACACTCGTGGCATGCTCCCTGACACGTTTTACGGAGGTATAGGTCGTGAAGCGAGCTCGTTGGAGGGAGAACTGTGGTGCGACCCAAAACGGTCCAAAAGATGGCCGAAGCTTCCAACGAGTGGCGAACGCTCGTCCGGTTTCAGAAACCACTGGAAATGCACTTGCAGCGAAGGAAACGGGCTGAGCTCGAGGACTTCCGGTGCTCGTCCCAAGAAAACGCGAGCGGGAATGCCCCGGACTCAGTTTTCTCGTCCTGGGGTAAAAAGCGGTCCCCCGACGGTTTCTTCCCTTTGCTCCGTATTGGTCATAAGTCTTTCGATCTTCGGGTCTCGTGCTCCGAGGACTTCAACCCACACTCCTGGCATGCTCCCTGACACGTTTTCCGGAGGTATAGGTCGTGAAGCGAGCTCGTTGGAGGGAGAACTGTGGTGCGACCCAAAACGGTCCAAAAGATGGCCGAAGCTTCCAACGAGTGGCGAACGCTCGTCCGGTGTCAGAAACCACTGGAAATGCACTTGCAGCGAAGGAAACGGTCTGAGCTCGAGGACTTCCGGTGCTCGTCCCAAGAAAACGCGAGCGGGAATGCCCCTGACTCAGTTTTCTCGTCCTGGGGTAAAAAGCGGTCCCCCGACGGTTTCTTCCCTTTGCTCCGTATTGGTCATAAGTCTTTCGATCTTCGGGTCTCGTGCTCCGAGGACTTCAACCCACACTCCTGGCATGCTCCCTGACACGTTTTCCGGAGGTATAGGTCGGGAAGCGAGCTCGTTGGAGGGAGAACTGTGGTGCGACCCAAAACGGTCCAAAAGATGGCCGAAGCTTCCAACGAGTGGCGAACGCTCGTCCGGTGTCAGAAACCACTGGAAATGCACTTGCAGCGAAGGAAACGGGCTGAGCTCGAGGACTTCCGGTGCTCGTCCCAAGAAAACGCGAGCGGGAATGCCCCGGACTCAGTTTTCTCGTCGTGGGGTAAAAAGCGGTCCCCCGACGGTTTCATCCCTTTGCTCCGTATTGGTCATAAGTCTTTCGATCTTCGGGTCTCGTGCTCCGAGGACTTCAACCCACACTCCTGGCATGCTCCCTGACACGTTTTCCGGAGGTATAGGTCGGGAAGCGAGCTCGTTGGAGGGAGAACTGTGGTGCGACCCAAAACGGTCCAAAAGATGGCCGAAGCTTCCAACGAGTGGCGAACGCTCGTCCGGTGTCAGAAACCACTGGAAATGCACTTGCAGCGAAGGAAACGGGCTGAGCTCGAGGACTTCCGGTGCTCGTCCCAAGAAAACGCGAGCGGGAATGCCCCGGACTCAGTTTTCTCGTCCTGGGGTAAAAAGCGGTCCCCCGACGGTTTCTTCCCTTTGCTCCGTATTGGTCATAAGTCTTTCGATCTTCGGGTCTCGTGCTCCGAGGACTTCAACCCACACTCCTGGCATGCTCCCTGACACGTTTTCCGGAGGTATAGGTCGAGAACCGAGCTCGTTGGAGGGAGAACTGTGGTGCGACCCAAAACGGTCCAAAAGATGGCCGAAGCTTCCAACGAGTGGCGAACGCTCGTCCGGTGTCAGAAACCACTAGAAATGCACTTGCAGCGAAGGAAACGGGCTGAGCTCGAGGACTTCCGGTGCTCGTCCCAAGAAAACGCGAGCGGGAATGCCCCGGACTCAGTTTTCTCGTCCTGGGGTAAAAAGCGGTCCCTCGACGGTTTCTTCCCTTTGCTCCGTATTGGTCATAAGTCTTTCGATCTTCGGGTCTCGTGCTCCGAGGACTTCAACCCACACTCCTGGCATGCTCCCCGACACGTTTTCCGGAGGTATAGGTCGGGAAGCGAGCTCGTTGGAGGGAGAACTGTGGTGCGACCCAAAACGGTCCAAAAGATGGCCGAAGCTTCCAACGAGTGGCGAACGCTCGTCCGGTGTCAGAAACCACTGGAAATGCACTTGCAGCGAAGGAAACGGGCTGAGCTCGAGGACTTCCGGTGCTCGTCCCAAGAAAACGCGAGCGGGAATGCCCCGGACTCAGTTTTCTCGTCCTGGGGTAAAAAGCGGTCCCCCGACGGTTTCTTCCCTTTGCTCCGTATTGGTCATAAGTCTTTCGATCTTCGGGTCCCGTGCTCCGAGGACTTCAACCCACACTCCTGGCATGCTCCCTGACACGTTTTTCGGAGGTATAGGTAGGGAAGCGAGCTCGTTGGAGGGAGAACTGTGGTGCGACCCAAAACGGTCCAAAAGATGGCCGAAGCTTCCAACGAGTGGCGAACGCTCGTCCGGTGTCAGAAACCACTGGAAATGCACTTGCAGCGAAGGAAACGGGCTGAGCTCGAGGACTTCCGGTGCTCGTCCCAAGAAAACGCGAGCGGGAATGCCCCGGACTCAGTTTTCTCGTCCTGGGGTAAAAACCGGTCCCCCGACGGTTTCTTCCCTTTGCTCCGTATTGGTCATAAGTCTTTCGATCTTCGGGTCTCGTGCTCCGAGGACTTCAACCCACACTCCTGGCATGCTCCCTGACACGTTTTCCGGAGGTATAGGTCGGGAAGCGAGCTCGTTGGAGGGAGAACTGTGGTGCGACCCAAAACGGTCCAAAAGATGGCCGAAGCTTCCAACGAGTGGCGAACGCTCGTCCGGTGTCAGAAACCACTGGAAATGCACTTGCAGCGAAGGAAACGGGCTGAGCTCGAGGACTTCCGGTGCTCGTCCCAAGAAAACGCGAGCGGGAATGCCCCGGACTCAGTTTTCTCGTCCTGGGGTAAAAAGCGGTCCCCCGACGGTTTCTTCCCTTTGCTCCGTATTGGTCATAAGTCTTTCGATCTTCGGGTCTCGTGCTCCGAGGACTTCAACCCACACTCCTGGCATGCTCCCCGACACGTTTTCCGGAGGTATAGGTCGAGAACCGATCTCGTTGGAGGGAGAACTGTGGTGCGACCCAAAACGGTCCAAAAGATGGCCGAAGCTTCCAACGAGTGGCGAACGCTCGTCCGGTGTCAGAAACCACTAGAAATGCACTTGCAGCGAAGGAAACGGGCTGAGCTCGAGGACTTCCGGTGCTCGTCCCAAGAAAACGCGAGCGGGAATGCCCCGGACTCAGTTTTCTCGTCCTGGGGTAAAAAGCGGTCCCTCGACGGTTTCTTCCCTTTGCTCCGTATTGGTCATAAGTCTTTCGATCTTCGGGTCTCGTGCTCCGAGGACTTCAACCCACACTCCTGGCATGCTCCCCGACACGTTTTCCGGAGGTATAGGTCGGGAAGCGAGCTCGTTGGAGGGAGAACTGTGGTGCGACCCAAAACGGTCCAAAAGATGGCCGAAGCTTCCAACGAGTGGCGAACGCTCGTCCGGTGTCAGAAACCACTGGAAATGCACTTGCAGCGAAGGAAACGGGCTGAGCTCGAGGACTTCCGGTGCTCGTCCCAAGAAAACGCGAGCGGGAATGCCCCGGACTCAGTTTTCTCGTCCTGGGGTAAAAAGCGGTCCCTCGACGGTTTCTTCCCTTTGCTCCGTATTGGTCATAAGTCTTTCGATCTTCGGGTCTCGTGCTCCGAGGACTTCAACCCACACTCCTGGCATGCTCCCCGACAAGTTTTCCGGAGGTATAGGTCGGGAAGCGAGCTCGTTGGAGGGAGAACTGTGGTGCGACCCAAAACGGTCCAAAAGATGGCCGAAGCTTCCAACGAGTGGCGAACGCTCGTCCGGTGTCAGAAACCACTGGAAATGCACTTGCAGCGAAGGAAACGGGCTGAGCTCGAGGACTTCCGGTGCTCGTCCCAAGAAAACGCGAGCGGGAATGCCCCGGACTCAGTTTTCTCGTCCTGGGGTAAAAAGCGGTCCCCCGACGGTTTCTTCCCTTTGCTCCGTATTGGTCATAAGTCTTTCGATCTTCGGGTCTCGTGCTCCGACGACTTCAACCCACACTCCTGGCATGCTCCCTGACACGTTTTCCGGAGGTATAGGTCGGGAAGCGAGCTCGTTGGAGGGAGAACTGTGGTGCGACCCAAAACGGTCCAAAAGATGGCCGAAGCTTCCAACGAGTGGCGAACGCTCGTCCGGTGTCAGAAACCACTGGAAATGCACTTGCAGCGAAGGAAACGGGCTGAGCTCGAGGACTTCCGGTGCTCGTCCCAAGAAAACGCGAGCGGGAATGCCCCGGACTCAGTTTTCTCGTCCTGGGGTAAAAACCGGTCCCCCGACGGTTTCTTCCCTTTGCTCCGTATTGGTCATAAGTCTTTCGATCTTCGGGTCTCGTGCTCCGAGGACTTCAACCCACACTCCTGGCATGCTCCCTGACACGTTTTCCGGAGGTATAGGTCGGGAAGCGAGCTCGTTGGAGGGAGAACTGTGGTGCGACCCAAAACGGTCCAAAAGATGGCCGAAGCTTCCAACGAGTGGCGAACGCTCGTCCGGTGTCAGAAACCACTGGAAATGCACTTGCAGCGAAGGAAACGGGCTGAGCTCGAGGACTTCCGGTGCTCGTCCCAAGAAAACGCGAGCGGGAATGCCCCGGACTCAGTTTTCTCGTCCTGGGGTAAAAAGCGGTCCCCCGACGGTTTCTTCCCTTTGCTCCGTATTGGTCATAAGTCTTTCGATCTTCGGGTCTCGTGCTCCGAGGACTTCAACCCACACTCCTGGCATGCTCCCCGACACGTTTTCCGGAGGTATAGGTCGAGAACCGAGCTCGTTGGAGGGAGAACTGTGGTGCGACCCAAAACGGTCCAAAAGATGGCCGAAGCTTCCAACGAGTGGCGAACGCTCGTCCGGTGTCAGAAACCACTAGAAATGCACTTGCAGCGAAGGAAACGGGCTGAGCTCGAGGACTTCCGGTGCTCGTCCCAAGAAAACGCGAGCGGGAATGCCCCGGACTCAGTTTTCTCGTCCTGGGGTAAAAAGCGGTCCCTCGACGGTTTCTTCCCTTTGCTCCGTATTGGTCATAAGTCTTTCGATCTTCGGGTCTCGTGCTCCGAGGACTTCAACCCACACTCCTGGCATGCTCCCTGACACGTTTTCCGGAGGTATAGGTCGGGAAGCGAGCTCGTTGGAGGGAGAACTGTGGTGCGACCCAAAACGGTCCAAAAGATGGCCGAAGCTTCCAACGAGTGGCGAACGCTCGTCCGGTGTCAGAAACCACTGGAAATGCACTTGCAGCGAAGGAAACGGGCTGAGCTCGAGGACTTCCGGTGCTCGTCCCAAGAAAACGCGAGCGGGAATGCCCCGGACTCAGTTTTCTCGTCCTGGGGTAAAAAGCGGTCCCCCGACGGTTTCTTCCCTTTGCTCCGTATTGGTCATAAGTCTTTCGATCTTCGGGTCTCGTGCTCCGAGGACTTCAACCCACACTCCTGGCATGCTCCCTGACACGTTTTCCGGAGGTATAGGTTGGGAAGCGAGCTCGTTGGAGGGAGAACTGTGGTGCGACCCAAAACGGTCCAAAAGATGGCCGAAGCTTCCAACGAGTGGCGAACGCTCGTCCGGTGTCAGAAACCACTGGAAATGCACTTGCAGCGAAGGAAACGGGCTGAGCTGGAGGACTTCCGGTGCTCGTCCCAAGAAAACGCGAGCGGGAATGCCCTGGACTCAGTTTTCTCGTCCTGGGGTAAAAAGCGGTCCCCCGACGGTTTCTTCCCTTTGCTCCGTATTGGTCATAAGTCTTTCGATCTTCGGGTCTCGTGCTCCGACGACTTCAACCCACACTCCTGGCATGCTCCCTGACACGTTTTCCGGAGGTATAGGTCGGGAAGCGAGCTCGTTGGAGGGAGAACTGTGGTGCGACCCAAAACGGTCCAAAAGATGGCCGAAGCTTCCAACGAGTGGCGAACGCTCGTCCGGTGTCAGAAACCACTGGAAATGCACTTGCAGCGAAGGAAACGGGCTGAGCTCGAGGACTTCCGGTGCTCGTCCCAAGAAAACGCGAGCGGGAATGCCCCGGACTCAGTTTTCTCGTCCTGGGGTAAAAACCGGTCCCCCGACGGTTTCTTCCCTTTGCTCCGTATTGGTCATAAGTCTTTCGATCTTCGGGTCTCGTGCTCCGAGGACTTCAACCCACACCTCTGGCATGCTCCCTGACACGTTTTCCGGAGGTATAGGTCGGGAAGCGAGCTCGTTGGAGGGAGAACTGTGGTGCGACCCAAAACGGTCCAAAAGATGGCCGAAGCTTCCAACGAGTGGCGAACGCTCGTCCGGTGTCAGAAACCACTGGAAATGCACTTGCAGCGAAGGAAACGGGCTGAGCTCGAGGACTTCCGGTGCTCGTCCCAAGAAAACGCGAGCGGGAATGCCCCGGACTCAGTTTTCTCGTCCTGGGGTAAAAAGCGGTCCCCCGACGGTTTCTTCCCTTTGCTCCGTATTGGTCATAAGTCTTTCGATCTTCGGGTCTCGTGCTCCGAGGACTTCAACCCACACTCCTGGCATGCTCCCTGACACGTTTTCCGGAGGTATAGGTCGGGAAGCGAGCTCGTTGGAGGGAGAACTGTGGTGCGACCCAAAACGGTCCAAAAGATGGCCGAAGCTTCCAACGAGTGGCGAACGCTCGTCCGGTGTCAGAAACCACTGGAAATGCACTTGCAGCGAAGGAAACGGGCTGAGCTCGAGGCCTTCCGGTGCTCGTCACAAGAAAATGCGAGCGGGAATGCCCCGGACTCAGTTTTCTCGTCCTGGGGTAAAAAGCGGTCCCCCGACGGTTTCTTCCCTTTGCTCCGTATTGGTCATAAGTCTTTCGATCTTCGGGTCTCGTGCTCCGAGGACTTCAACCCACACTCCTGGCATGCTCCCTGACACGTTTTCCGGAGGTATAGGTCGGGAAGCGAGCTCGTTGGAGGGAGAACTGTGGTGCGACCCAAAACGGTCCAAAAGATGGCCGAAGCTTCCAACGAGTGGCGAACGCTCGTCCGGTGTCAGAAACCACTGGAAATGCACTTGCAGCGAAGGAAACGGGCTGAGCTCGAGGACTTCCGGTGCTCGTCCCAAGAAAACGCGAGCGGGAATGCCCCGGACTCAGTTTTCTCGTCCTGGGGTAAAAAGCGGTCCCCCGACGGTTTCTTCCCTTTGCTCCGTATTGGTCATAAGTCTTTCGATCTTCGGGTCTCGTGCTCCGAGGACTTCAACCCACACTCCTGGCATGCTCCCTGACACGTTTTCCGGAGGTATAGGTCGGGAAGCGAGCTCGTTGGAGGGAGAACTGTGGTGCGACCCAAAACGGTCCAAAAGATGGCCGAAGCTTCCAACGAGTGGCGAACGCTCGTCCGGTGTCAGAAACCACTGGAAATGCACTTGCAGCGAAGGAAACGGGCTGAGCTCGAGGACTTCCGGTGCTCGTCCCAAGAAAACGCGAGCGGGAATGACCCGGACTCAGTTTTCTCGTCCTGGGGTAAAAACCGGTCCCCCGATGGTTTCTTCCCTTTGCTCCGTATTGGTCATAAGTCTTTCGATCTTCGGGTCTCGTGCTCCGAGGACTTCAACCCACACCTCTGGCATGCTCCTTGACACGTTTTCCGGAGGTATAGGTCGGGAAGCGAGCTCGTTGGAGGGAGAACTGTGGTGCGACCCAAAACGGTCCAAAAGATGGCCGAAGCTTCCAACGAGTGGCGAACGCTCGTCCGGTGTCAGAAACCACTGGAAATGCACTTGCAGCGAAGGAAACGGGCTGAGCTCGAGGACTTCCGGTGCTCGTCCCAAGAAAACGCGAGCGGGAATGCCCCGGACTCAGTTTTCTCGTCCTGGGGTAAAAAGCGGTCCCCCGACGGTTTCTTCCCTTTGCTCCGTATTGGTCATAAGTCTTTCGATCTTCGGGTCCCGTGCTCCGAGGACTTCAACCCACACTCCTGGCATGCTCCCTGACACGTTTTCCGGAGGTATAGGTCGGGAAGCGAGCTCGTTGGAGGGAGAACTGTGGTGCGACCCAAAACGGTCCAAAAGATGGCCGAAGCTTCCAACGAGTGGCGAACGCTCGTCCGGTGTCAGAAACCACTGGAAATGCACTTGCAGCGAAGGAAACGGGCTGAGCTCGAGGACTTCCGGTGCTCGTCCCAAGAAAACGCGAGCGGGAATGCCCCGGACTCAGTTTTCTCGTCCTGGGGTAAAAAGCGGTCCCCCGACGGTTTCTTCCCTTTGCTCCGTATTGGTCATAAGTCTTTCGATCTTCGGGTCCCGTGCTCCGAGGACTTCAACCCACACTCCTGGCATGCTCCCTGACACGTTTTTCGGAGGTATAGGTAGGGAAGCGAGCTCGTTGGAGGGAGAACTGTGGTGCGACCCAAAACGGTCCAAAAGATGGCCGAAGCTTCCAACGAGTGGCGAACGCTCGTCCGGTGTCAGAAACCACTGGAAATGCACTTGCAGCGAAGGAAACGGGCTGAGCTCGAGGACTTCCGGTGCTCGTCCCAAGAAAACGCGAGCGGGAATGCCCCGGACTCAGTTTTCTCGTCCTGGGGTAAAAAGCGGTCCCCCGACGGTTTCTTCCCTTTGCTCCGTATTGGTCATAAGTCTTTCGATCTTCGGGTCCCGTGCTCCGAGGACTTCAACCCAAACTCCTGGCATGCTCCCTGACACGTTTTCCGGAGGTATAGGTCGGGAAGCGAGCTCGTTGGAGGGAGAACTGTGGTGCGACCCAAAACGGTCCAAAAGATGGCCGAAGCTTCCAACGAGTGGCGAACGCTCGTCCGGTGTCAGAAACCACTGGAAATGCACTTGCAGCGAAGGAAACGGGCTGAGCTCGAGGACTTCCGGTGCTCGTCCCAAGAAAACGCGAGCGGGAATGCCCCGGACTCAGTTTTCTCGTCCTGGGGTAAAAAGCGGTCCCCCGACGGTTTCTTCCCTTTGCTCCGTATTGGTCATAAGTCTTTCGATCTTCGGGTCCCGTGCTCCGAGGACTTCAACCCACACTCCTGGCATGCTCCCTGACACGTTTTCCGGAGGTATAGGTAGGGAAGCGAGCTCGTTGGAGGGAGAACTGTGGTGCGACCCAAAACGGTCCAAAAGATGGCCGAAGCTTCCAACGAGTGGCGAACGCTCGTCCGGTGTCAGAAACCACTGGAAATGCACTTGCAGCGAAGGAAACGGGCTGAGCTCGAGGACTTCCGGTGCTCGTCCCAAGAAAACGCGAGCGGGAATGCCCCGGACTCAGTTTTCTCGTCCTGGGGTAAAAAGCGGTCCCCCGACGGTTTCTTCCCTTTGCTCCGTATTGGTCATAAGTCTTTCGATCTTCGGGTCCCGTGCTCCGAGGACTTCAACCCACACTCCTGGCATGCTCCCTGACACGTTTTCCGGAGGTATAGGTCGGGAAGCGAGCTCGTTGGAGGGAGAACTGTGGTGCGACCCAAAACGGTCCAAAAGATGGCCGAAGCTTCCAACGAGTGGCGAACGCTCGTCCGGTGTCAGAAACCACTGGAAATGCACTTGCAGCGAAGGAAACGGGCTGAGCTCGAGGACTTCCGGTGCTCGTCCCAAGAAAACGCGAGCGGGAATGCCCCGGACTCAGTTTTCTCGTCCTGGGGTAAAAAGCGGTCCCCCGACGGTTTCTTCCCTTTGCTCCGTATTGGTCATAAGTCTTTCGATCTTCGGGTCCCGTGCTCCGAGGACTTCAACCCACACTCCTGGCATGCTCCCTGACACGTTTTCCGGAGGTATAGGTAGGGAAGCGAGCTCGTTGGAGGGAGAACTGTGGTGCGACCCAAAACGGTCCAAAAGATGGCCGAAGCTTCCAACGAGTGGCGAACGCTCGTCCGGTGTCAGAAACCACTGGAAATGCACTTGCAGCGAAGGAAACGGGCTGAGCTCGAGGACTTCCGGTGCTCGTCCCAAGAAAACGCGAGCGGGAATGCCCCGGACTCAGTTTTCTCGTCCTGGGGTAAAAAGCGGTCCCCCGACGGTTTCTTCCCTTTGCTCCGTATTGGTCATAAGTCTTTCGATCTTCGGGTCCCGTGCTCCGAGGACTTCAACCCAAACTCCTGGCATGCTCCCTGACACGTTTTCCGGAGGTATAGGTCGGGAAGCGAGCTCGTTGGAGGGAGAACTGTGGTGCGACCCAAAACGGTCCAAAAGATGGCCGAAGCTTCCAACGAGTGGCGAACGCTCGTCCGGTGTCAGAAACCACTGGAAATGCACTTGCAGCGAAGGAAACGGGCTGAGCTCGAGGACTTCCGGTGCTCGTCCCAAGAAAACGCGAGCGGGAATGCCCCGGACTCAGTTTTCTCGTCCTGGGGTAAAAAGCGGTCCCCCGACGGTTTCTTCCCTTTGCTCCGTATTGGTCATAAGTCTTTCGATCTTCGGGTCCCGTGCTCCGAGGACTTCAACCCACACTCCTGGCATGCTCCCTGACACGTTTTCCGGAGGTATAGGTAGGGAAGCGAGCTCGTTGGAGGGAGAACTGTGGTGCGACCCAAAACGGTCCAAAAGATGGCCGAAGCTTCCAACGAGTGGCGAACGCTCGTCCGGTGTCAGAAACCACTGGAAATGCACTTGCAGCGAAGGAAACGGGCTGAGCTCGAGGACTTCCGGTGCTCGTCCCAAGAAAACGCGAGCGGGAATGCCCCGGACTCAGTTTTCTCGTCCTGGGGTAAAAAGCGGTCCCCCGACGGTTTCTTCCCTTTGCTCCGTATTGGTCATAAGTCTTTCGATCTTCGGGTCTCGTGCTCCGAGGACTTCAACCCACACTCCTGGCATGCTCCCTGACACGTTTTCCGGAGGTATAGGTCGGGAAGCGAGCTCGTTGGAGGGAGAACTGTGGTGCGACCCAAAACGGTCCAAAAGATGGCCGAAGCTTCCAACGAGTGGCGAACGCTCGTCCGGTGTCAGAAACCACTGGAAATGCACTTGCAGCGAAGGAAACGGGCTGAGCTCGAGGACTTCCGGTGCTCGTCCCAAGAAAACGCGAGCGGGAATGCCCCGGACTCAGTTTTCTCGTCCTGGGGTAAAAAGCGGTCCCCCGACGGTTTCTTCCCTTTGCTCCGTATTGGTCATAAGTCTTTCGATCTTCGGGTCTCGTGCTCCGAGGACTTCAACCCACACTCCTGGCATGCTCCCTGACACGTTTTCCGGAGGTATAGGTCGGGAAGCGAGCTCGTTGGAGGGAGAACTGTGGTGCGACCCAAAACGGTCCAAAAGATGGCCGAAGCTTCCAACGAGTGGCGAACGCTCGTCCGGTGTCAGAAACCACTGGAAATGCACTTGCAGCGAAGGAAACGGGCTGAGCTCGAGGACTTCCGGTGCTCGTCCCAAGAAAACGCGAGCGGGAATGCCCCGGACTCAGTTTTCTCGTCCTGGGGTAAAAAGCGGTCCCCCGACGGTTTCTTCCCTTTGCTCCGTATTGGTCATAAGTCTTTCGATCTTCGGGTCTCGTGCTCCGAGGACTTCAACCCACACTCCTGGCATGCTCCCTGACACGTTTTCCGGAGGTATAGGTCGGGAAGCGAGCTCGTTGGAGGGAGAACTGTGGTGCGACCCAAAACGGTTCAAAAGATGGCCGAAGCTTCCAAAGAGTGGCGAACGCTCGTCCGGTGTCAGAAACCACTGGAAATGCATTTGCAGCGAAGGAAACGGGCTGAGCTCGAGGACTTTCGGTGCTCGTCCCAAGAAAACGCGAGCGGGAATGCCCCGGACTCAGTTTTCTCGTCGTGGGGTAAAAAGCGGTCCCCCGACGGTTTCTTCCCTTTGCTCCGTATTGGTCATAAGTCTTTCGATCTTCGGGTCTCGTGCTCCGAGGACTTCAACCCACACTCCTGGCATGCTCCCTGACACGTTTTCCGGAGGTATAGGTCGGGAAGCGAGCTCGTTGGAGGGAGAACTGTGGTGCGACCCAAAACGGTCCAAAAGATGGCCGAAGCTTCCAACGAGTGGCGAACGCTCGTCCGGTGTCAGAAACCACTGGAAATGCACTTGCAGCGAAGGAAACGGGCTGAGCTCGAGGACTTCCGGTGCTCGTCCCAAGAAAACGCGAGCGGGAATGCCCCGGACTCAGTTTTCTCGTCCTGGGGTAAAAAGCGGTCCCCCGACGGTTTCTTCCCTTTGCTCCGTATTGGTCATAAGTCTTTCGATCTTCGGGTCTC
This sequence comes from Cucumis melo, assembly GCF_025177605.1. Taxonomy (NCBI): domain Eukaryota; kingdom Viridiplantae; phylum Streptophyta; class Magnoliopsida; order Cucurbitales; family Cucurbitaceae; genus Cucumis; species Cucumis melo. The sequence continues at coordinate 20,912,825 of NC_066858.1, read as the reverse complement.
GTGCTCCGAGGACTTCAACCCACACTCCTGGCATGCTCCCTGACACGTTTTCCGGAGGTATAGGTCGGGAAGCGAGCTCGTTGGAGGGAGAACTGTGGTGCGACCCAAAACGGTCCAAAAGATGGCCGAAGCTTCCAACGAGTGGCGAACGCTCGTCCGGTGTCAGAAACCACTGGAAATGCACTTGCAGCGAAGGAAACGGGCTGAGCTCGAGGACTTCCGGTGCTCGTCCCAAGAAAACGCGAGCGGGAATGCCCCGGACTCAGTTTTCTCGTCCTGGGGTAAAAAGCGGTCCCCCGACGGTTTCTTCCCTTTGCTCCGTATTGGTCATAAGTCTTTCGATCTTCGGGTCTCGTGCTCCGAGGACTTCAACCCACACTCCTGGCATGCTCCCTGACACGTTTTCCGGAGGTATAGGTCGGGAAGCGAGCTCGTTGGAGGGAGAACTGTGGTGCGACCCAAAACGGTCCAAAAGATGGCCGAAGCTTCCAACGAGTGGCGAACGCTCGTCCGGTGTCAGAAACCACTGGAAATGCACTTGCAGCGAAGGAAACGGGCTGAGCTCGAGGACTTCCGGTGCTCGTCCCAAGAAAACGCGAGCGGGAATGCCCCGGACTCAGTTTTCTCGTCCTGGGGTAAAAAGCGGTCCCCCGACGGTTTCTTCCCTTTGCTCCGTATTGGTCATAAGTCTTTCGATCTTCGGGTCTCGTGCTCCGAGGACTTCAACCCACACTCCTGGCATGCTCCCTGACACGTTTTCCGGAGGTATAGGTCGGGAAGCGAGCTCGTTGGAGGGAGAACTGTGGTGCGACCCAAAACGGTCCAAAAGATGGCCGAAGCTTCCAACGAGTGGCGAACGCTCGTCCGGTGTCAGAAACCACTGGAAATGCACTTGCAGCGAAGGAAACGGGCTGAGCTCGAGGACTTCCGGTGCTCGTCCCAAGAAAACGCGAGCGGGAATGCCCCGGACTCAGTTTTCTCGTCCTGGGGTAAAAAGCGGTCCCCCGACGGTTTCTTCCCTTTGCTCCGTATTGGTCATAAGTCTTTCGATCTTCGGGTCTCGTGCTCCGAGGACTTCAACCCACACTCCTGGCATGCTCCTTGACACGTTTTCCGGAGGTATAGGTCGGGAAGCGAGCTCGTTGGAGGGAGAACTGTGGTGCGACCCAAAACGGTCCAAAAGATGGCCGAAGCTTCCAACGAGTGGCGAACGCTCGTCCGGTGTCAGAAACCACTGGAAATGCACTTGCAGCGAAGGAAACGGGCTGAGCTCGAGGACTTCCGGTGCTCGTCCCAAGAAAACGCGAGCGGGAATGCCCCGGACTCAGTTTTCTCGTCCTGGGGTAAAAAGCGGTCCCCCGACGGTTTCTTCCCTTTGCTCCGTATTGGTCATAAGTCTTTCGATCTTCGGGTCTCGTGCTCCGAGGACTTCAACCCACACTCCTGGCATGCTCCCTGACACGTTTTCCGGAGGTATAGGTCGGGAAGCGAGCTCGTTGGAGGGAGAACTGTGGTGCGACCCAAAACGGTTCAAAAGATGGCCGAAGCTTCCAAAGAGTGGCGAACGCTCGTCCGGTGTCAGAAACCACTGGAAATGCACTTGCAGCGAAGGAAACGGGCTGAGCTCGAGGACTTTCGGTGCTCGTCCCAAGAAAACGCGAGCGGGAATGCCCCGGACTCAGTTTTCTCGTCGTGGGGTAAAAAGCGGTCCCCCGACGGTTTCTTCCCTTTGCTCCGTATTGGTCATAAGTCTTTCGATCTTCGGGTCTCGTGCTCCGAGGACTTCAACCCACACTCCTGGCATGCTCCCTGACACGTTTTCCGGAGGTATAGGTCGGGAAGCGAGCTCGTTGGAGGGAGAACTGTGGTGCGACCCAAAACGGTTCAAAAGATGGCCGAAGCTTCCAACGAGTGGCGAACGCTCGTCCGGTGTCAGAAACCACTGGAAATGCACTTGCAGCGAAGGAAACGGGCTGAGCTCGAGGACTTCCGGTGCTCGTCCCAAGAAAACGCGAGCGGGAATGCCCCGGACTCAGTTTTCTCGTCCTGGGGTAAAAAGCGGTCCCCCGACGGTTTCTTCCCTTTGCTCCGTATTGGTCATAAGTCTTTCGATCTTCGGGTCTCGTGCTCCGAGGACTTCAACCCACACTCCTGGCATGCTCCCTGACACGTTTTCCGGAGGTATAGGTCGGGAAGCGAGCTCGTTGGAGGGAGAACTGTGGTGCGACCCAAAACGGTCCAAAAGATGGCCGAAGCTTCCAACGAGTGGCGAACGCTCGTCCGGTGTCAGAAACCACTGGAAATGCACTTGCAGCGAAGGAAACGGGCTGAGCTCGAGGACTTCCGGTGCTCGTCCCAAGAAAACGCGAGCGGGAATGCCCCGGACTCAGTTTTCTCGTCCTGGGGTAAAAAGCGGTCCCCCGACGGTTTCTTCCCTTTGCTCCGTATTGGTCATAAGTCTTTCGATCTTCGGGTCTCGTGCTCCGAGGACTTCAACCCACACTCCTGGCATGCTCCCTGACACGTTTTCCGGAGGTATAGGTCGGGAAGCGAGCTCGTTGGAGGGAGAACTGTGGTGCGACCCAAAACGGTCCAAAAGATGGCCGAAGCTTCCAACGAGTGGCGAACGCTCGTCCGGTGTCAGAAACCACTGGAAATGCACTTGCAGCGAAGGAAACGGGCTGAGCTCGAGGACTTCCGGTGCTCGTCCCAAGAAAACGCGAGCGGGAATGCCCCGGACTCAGTTTTCTCGTCCTGGGGTAAAAAGCGGTCCCCCGACGGTTTCTTCCCTTTGCTCCGTATTGGTCATAAGTCTTTCGATCTTCGGGTCTCGTGCTCCGAGGACTTCAACCCACACTCCTGGCATGCTCCCTGACACGTTTTCCGGAGGTATAGGTCGGGAAGCGAGCTCGTTGGAGGGAGAACTGTGGTGCGACCCAAAACGGTCCAAAAGATGGTCGAAGCTTCCAACGAGTGGCGAACGCTCGTCCGGTGTCAGAAACCACTGGAAATGCACTTGCAGCGAAGGAAACGGGCTGAGCTCGAGGACTTCCGGTGCTCGTCCCAAGAAAACGCGAGCGGGAATGCCCCGGACTCAGTTTTCTCGTCCTGGGGTAAAAAGCGGTCCCCCGACGGTTTCTTCCCTTTGCTCCGTATTGGTAATAAGTCTTTCGATCTTCGGGTCTCGTGCTCCGAGCACTTCAACCCACACTCCTGGCATGCTCCCTGACACGTTTTCCGGAGGTATAGGTCGGGAAGCGAGCTCGTTGGAGGGAGAACTGTGGTGCGACCCAAAACGGTCCAAAAGATGGCCGAAGCTTCCAACGAGTGGCGAACGCTCGTCCGGTGTCAGAAACCACTGGAAATGCACTTGCAGCGAAGGAAACGGGCTGAGCTCGAGGACTTCCGGTGCTCGTCCCAAGAAAACGCGAGCGGGAATGCCCCGGACTCAGTTTTCTCGTCCTGGGGTAAAAAGCGGTCCCCCGACGGTTTCTTCCCTTTGCTCCGTATTGGTCATAAGTCTTTCGATCTTCGGGTCTCGTGCTCCGAGGACTTCAACCCACACTCCTGGCATGCTCCCTGACACGTTTTCCGGAGGTATAGGTCGGGAAGCGAGCTCGTTGGAGGGAGAACTGTGGTGCGACCCAAAACGGTCCAAAAGATGGCCGAAGCTTCCAACGAGTGGCGAACGCTCGTCCGGTGTCAGAAACCACTGGAAATGCACTTGCAGCGAAGGAAACGGGCTGAGCTCGAGGACTTCCGGTGCTCGTCCCAAGAAAACGCGAGCGGGAATGCCCCGGACTCAGTTTTCTCGTCCTGGGGTAAAAAGCGGTCCCCCGACGGTTTCTTCCCTTTGCTCCGTATTGGTCATAAGTCTTTCGATCTTCGGGTCCCGTGCTCCGAGGACTTCAACCCACACTCCTGGCATGCTCCCTGACACGTTTTCCGGAGGTATAGGTAGGGAAGCGAGCTCGTTGGAGGGAGAACTGTGGTGCGACCCAAAACGGTCCAAAAGATGGCCGAAGCTTCCAACGAGTGGCGAACGCTCGTCCGGTGTCAGAAACCACTGGAAATGCACTTGCAGCGAAGGAAACGGGCTGAGCTCGAGGACTTCCGGTGCTCGTCCCAAGAAAACGCGAGCGGGAATGCCCCGGACTCAGTTTTCTCGTCCTGGGGTAAAAAGCGGTCCCCCGACGGTTTCTTCCCTTTGCTCCGTATTGGTCATAAGTCTTTCGATCTTCGGGTCCCGTGCTCCGAGGACTTCAACCCACACTCCTGGCATGCTCCCTGACACGTTTTCCGGAGGTATAGGTCGGGAAGCGAGCTCGTTGGAGGGAGAACTGTGGTGCGACCCAAAACGGTCCAAAAGATGGCCGAAGCTTCCAACGAGTGGCGAACGCTCGTCCGGTGTCAGAAACCACTGGAAATGCACTTGCAGCGAAGGAAACGGGCTGAGCTCGAGGACTTCCGGTGCTCGTCCCAAGAAAACGCGAGCGGGAATGCCCCGGACTCAGTTTTCTCGTCCTGGGGTAAAAAGCGGTCCCCCGACGGTTTCTTCCCTTTGCTCCGTATTGGTCATAAGTCTTTCGATCTTCGGGTCCCGTGCTCCGAGGACTTCAACCCACACTCCTGGCATGCTCCCTGACACGTTTTCCGGAGGTATAGGTAGGGAAGCGAGCTCGTTGGAGGGAGAACTGTGGTGCGACCCAAAACGGTCCAAAAGATGGCCGAAGCTTCCAACGAGTGGCGAACGCTCGTCCGGTGTCAGAAACCACTGGAAATGCACTTGCAGCGAAGGAAACGGGCTGAGCTCGAGGACTTCCGGTGCTCGTCCCAAGAAAACGCGAGCGGGAATGCCCCGGACTCAGTTTTCTCGTCCTGGGGTAAAAAGCGGTCCCCCGACGGTTTCTTCCCTTTGCTCCGTATTGGTCATAAGTCTTTCGATCTTCGGGTCCCGTGCTCCGAGGACTTCAACCCAAACTCCTGGCATGCTCCCTGACACGTTTTCCGGAGGTATAGGTCGGGAAGCGAGCTCGTTGGAGGGAGAACTGTGGTGCGACCCAAAACGGTCCAAAAGATGGCCGAAGCTTCCAACGAGTGGCGAACGCTCGTCCGGTGTCAGAAACCACTGGAAATGCACTTGCAGCGAAGGAAACGGGCTGAGCTCGAGGACTTCCGGTGCTCGTCCCAAGAAAACGCGAGCGGGAATGCCCCGGACTCAGTTTTCTCGTCCTGGGGTAAAAAGCGGTCCCCCGACGGTTTCTTCCCTTTGCTCCGTATTGGTCATAAGTCTTTCGATCTTCGGGTCCCGTGCTCCGAGGACTTCAACCCACACTCCTGGCATGCTCCCTGACACGTTTTCCGGAGGTATAGGTAGGGAAGCGAGCTCGTTGGAGGGAGAACTGTGGTGCGACCCAAAACGGTCCAAAAGATGGCCGAAGCTTCCAACGAGTGGCGAACGCTCGTCCGGTGTCAGAAACCACTGGAAATGCACTTGCAGCGAAGGAAACGGGCTGAGCTCGAGGACTTCCGGTGCTCGTCCCAAGAAAACGCGAGCGGGAATGCCCCGGACTCAGTTTTCTCGTCCTGGGGTAAAAAGCGGTCCCCCGACGGTTTCTTCCCTTTGCTCCGTATTGGTCATAAGTCTTTCGATCTTCGGGTCTCGTGCTCCGAGGACTTCAACCCACACTCCTGGCATGCTCCCTGACACGTTTTCCGGAGGTATAGGTCGGGAAGCGAGCTCGTTGGAGGGAGAACTGTGGTGCGACCCAAAACGGTCCAAAAGATGGCCGAAGCTTCCAACGAGTGGCGAACGCTCGTCCGGTGTCAGAAACCACTGGAAATGCACTTGCAGCGAAGGAAACGGGCTGAGCTCGAGGACTTCCGGTGCTCGTCCCAAGAAAACGCGAGCGGGAATGCCCCGGACTCAGTTTTCTCGTCCTGGGGTAAAAAGCGGTCCCCCGACGGTTTCTTCCCTTTGCTCCGTATTGGTCATAAGTCTTTCGATCTTCGGGTCTCGTGCTCCGAGGACTTCAACCCACACTCCTGGCATGCTCCCTGACACGTTTTCCGGAGGTATAGGTCGGGAAGCGAGCTCGTTGGAGGGAGAACTGTGGTGCGACCCAAAACGGTCCAAAATATGGTCGAAGCTTCCAACGAGTGGCGAACGCTCGTCCGGTGTCAGAAACCACTGGAAATGCACTTGCAGCGAAGGAAACGGGCTGAGCTCGAGGACTTCCGGTGCTCGTCCCAAGAAAACGCGAGCGGGAATGCCCCGGACTCAGTTTTCTCGTCCTGGGGTAAAAAGCGGTCCCCCGACGGTTTCTTCCCTTTGCTCCGTATTGGTAATAAGTCTTTCGATCTTCGGGTCTCGTGCTCCGAGCACTTCAACCCACACTCCTGGCATGCTCCCTGACACGTTTTCCGGAGGTATAGGTCGGGAAGCGAGCTCGTTGGAGGGAGAACTGTGGTGCGACCCAAAACGGTCCAAAAGATGGCCGAAGCTTCCAACGAGTGGCGAACGCTCGTCCGGTGTCAGAAACCACTGGAAATGCACTTGCAGCGAAGGAAACGGGCTGAGCTCGAGGACTTCCGGTGCTCGTCCCAAGAAAACGCGAGCGGGAATGCCCCGGACTCAGTTTTCTCGTCCTGGGGTAAAAAGCGGTCCCCCGACGGTTTCTTCCCTTTGCTCCGTATTGGTCATAAGTCTTTCGATCTTCGGGTCTCGTGCTCCGAGGACTTCAACCCACACTCCTGGCATGCTCCCTGACACGTTTTCCGGAGGTATAGGTCGGGAAGCGAGCTCGTTGGAGGGAGAACTGTGGTGCGACCCAAAACGGTCCAAAAGATGGCCGAAGCTTCCAACGAGTGGCGAACGCTCGTCCGGTGTCAGAAACCACTGGAAATGCACTTGCAGCGAAGGAAACGGGCTGAGCTCGAGGACTTCCGGTGCTCGTCCCAAGAAAACGCGAGCGAGAATGCCCCGGACTCAGTTTTCTCGTCCTGGGGTAAAAAGCGGTCCCCCGACGGTTTCTTCCCTTTGCTCCGTATTGGTCATAAGTCTTTCGATCTTCGGGTCCCGTGCTCCGAGGACTTCAACCCACACTCCTGGCATGCTCCCTGACACGTTTTCCGGAGGTATAGGTAGGGAAGCGAGCTCGTTGGAGGGAGAACTGTGGTGCGACCCAAAACGGTCCAAAAGATGGCCGAAGCTTCCAACGAGTGGCGAACGCTCGTCCGGTGTCAGAAACCACTGGAAATGCACTTGCAGCGAAGGAAACGGGCTGAGCTCGAGGACTTCCGGTGCTCGTCCCAAGAAAACGCGAGCGGGAATGCCCCGGACTCAGTTTTCTCGTCCTGGGGTAAAAAGCGGTCCCCCGACGGTTTCTTCCCTTTGCTCCGTATTGGTCATAAGTCTTTCGATCTTCGGGTCCCGTGCTCCGAGGACTTCAACCCACACTCCTGGCATGCTCCCTGACACGTTTTCCGGAGGTATAGGTCGGGAAGCGAGCTCGTTGGAGGGAGAACTGTGGTGCGACCCAAAACGGTCCAAAAGATGGCCGAAGCTTCCAACGAGTGGCGAACGCTCGTCCGGTGTCAGAAACCACTGGAAATGCACTTGCAGCGAAGGAAACGGGCTGAGCTCGAGGACTTCCGGTGCTCGTCCCAAGAAAACGCGAGCGGGAATGCCCCGGACTCAGTTTTCTCGTCCTGGGGTAAAAAGCGGTCCCCCGACGGTTTCTTCCCTTTGCTCCGTATTGGTCATAAGTCTTTCGATCTTCGGGTCCCGTGCTCCGAGGACTTCAACCCACACTCCTGGCATGCTCCCTGACACGTTTTCCGGAGGTATAGGTAGGGAAGCGAGCTCGTTGGAGGGAGAACTGTGGTGCGACCCAAAACGGTCCAAAAGATGGCCGAAGCTTCCAACGAGTGGCGAACGCTCGTCCGGTGTCAGAAACCACTGGAAATGCACTTGCAGCGAAGGAAACGGGCTGAGCTCGAGGACTTCCGGTGCTCGTCCCAAGAAAACGCGAGCGGGAATGCCCCGGACTCAGTTTTCTCGTCCTGGGGTAAAAAGCGGTCCCCCGACGGTTTCTTCCCTTTGCTCCGTATTGGTCATAAGTCTTTCGATCTTCGGGTCCCGTGCTCCGAGGACTTCAACCCACACTCCTGGCATGCTCCCTGACACGTTTTCCGGAGGTATAGGTCGGGAAGCGAGCTCGTTGGAGGGAGAACTGTGGTGCGACCCAAAACGGTCCAAAAGATGGCCGAAGCTTCCAACGAGTGGCGAACGCTCGTCCGGTGTCAGAAACCACTGGAAATGCACTTGCAGCGAAGGAAACGGGCTGAGCTCGAGGACTTCCGGTGCTCGTCCCAAGAAAACGCGAGCGGGAATGCCCCGGACTCAGTTTTCTCGTCCTGGGGTAAAAAGCGGTCCCCCGACGGTTTCTTCCCTTTGCTCCGTATTGGTCATAAGTCTTTCGATCTTCGGGTCCCGTGCTCCGAGGACTTCAACCCACACTCCTGGCATGCTCCCTGACACGTTTTCCGGAGGTATAGGTAGGGAAGCGAGCTCGTTGGAGGGAGAACTGTGGTGCGACCCAAAACGGTCCAAAAGATGGCCGAAGCTTCCAACGAGTGGCGAACGCTCGTCCGGTGTCAGAAACCACTGGAAATGCACTTGCAGCGAAGGAAACGGGCTGAGCTCGAGGACTTCCGGTGCTCGTCCCAAGAAAACGCGAGCGGGAATGCCCCGGACTCAGTTTTCTCGTCCTGGGGTAAAAAGCGGTCCCCCGACGGTTTCTTCCCTTTGCTCCGTATTGGTCATAAGTCTTTCGATCTTCGGGTCCCGTGCTCCGAGGACTTCAACCCAAACTCCTGGCATGCTCCCTGACACGTTTTCCGGAGGTATAGGTCGGGAAGCGAGCTCGTTGGAGGGAGAACTGTGGTGCGACCCAAAACGGTCCAAAAGATGGCCGAAGCTTCCAACGAGTGGCGAACGCTCGTCCGGTGTCAGAAACCACTGGAAATGCACTTGCAGCGAAGGAAACGGGCTGAGCTCGAGGACTTCCGGTGCTCGTCCCAAGAAAACGCGAGCGGGAATGCCCCGGACTCAGTTTTCTCGTCCTGGGGTAAAAAGCGGTCCCCCGACGGTTTCTTCCCTTTGCTCCGTATTGGTCATAAGTCTTTCGATCTTCGGGTCCCGTGCTCCGAGGACTTCAACCCACACTCCTGGCATGCTCCCTGACACGTTTTCCGGAGGTATAGGTAGGGAAGCGAGCTCGTTGGAGGGAGAACTGTGGTGCGACCCAAAACGGTCCAAAAGATGGCCGAAGCTTCCAACGAGTGGCGAACGCTCGTCCGGTGTCAGAAACCACTGGAAATGCACTTGCAGCGAAGGAAACGGGCTGAGCTCGAGGACTTCCGGTGCTCGTCCCAAGAAAACGCGAGCGGGAATGCCCCGGACTCAGTTTTCTCGTCCTGGGGTAAAAAGCGGTCCCCCGACGGTTTCTTCCCTTTGCTCCGTATTGGTCATAAGTCTTTCGATCTTCGGGTCTCGTGCTCCGAGGACTTCAACCCACACTCCTGGCATGCTCCCTGACACGTTTTCCGGAGGTATAGGTCGGGAAGCGAGCTCGTTGGAGGGAGAACTGTGGTGCGACCCAAAACGGTCCAAAAGATGGCCGAAGCTTCCAACGAGTGGCGAACGCTCGTCCGGTGTCAGAAACCACTGGAAATGCACTTGCAGCGAAGGAAACGGGCTGAGCTCGAGGACTTCCGGTGCTCGTCCCAAGAAAACGCGAGCGGGAATGCCCCGGACTCAGTTTTCTCGTCCTGGGGTAAAAAGCGGTCCCCCGACGGTTTCTTCCCTTTGCTCCGTATTGGTCATAAGTCTTTCGATCTTCGGGTCTCGTGCTCCGAGGACTTCAACCCACACTCCTGGCATGCTCCCTGACACGTTTTCCGGAGGTATAGGTCGGGAAGCGAGCTCGTTGGAGGGAGAACTGTGGTGCGACCCAAAACGGTCCAAAAGATGGCCGAAGCTTCCAACGAGTGGCGAACGCTCGTCCGGTGTCAGAAACCACTGGAAATGCACTTGCAGCGAAGGAAACGGGCTGAGCTCGAGGACTTTCGGTGCTCGTCCCAAGAAAACGCGAGCGGGAATGCCCCGGACTCAGTTTTCTCGTCGTGGGGTAAAAAGCGGTCCCCCGACGGTTTCTTCCCTTTGCTCCGTATTGGTCATAAGTCTTTCGATCTTCGGGTCTCGTGCTCCGAGGACTTCAACCCACACTCCTGGCATGCTCCCTGACACGTTTTCCGGAGGTATAGGTCGGGAAGCGAGCTCGTTGGAGGGAGAACTGTGGTGCGACCCAAAACGGTTCAAAAGATGGCCGAAGCTTCCAAAGAGTGGCGAACGCTCGTCCGGTGTCAGAAACCACTGGAAATGCACTTGCAGCGAAGGAAACGGGCTGAGCTCGAGGACTTTCGGTGCTCGTCCCAAGAAAACGCGAGCGGGAATGCCCCGGACTCAGTTTTCTCGTCGTGGGGTAAAAAGCGGTCCCCCGACGGTTTCTTCCCTTTGCTCCGTATTGGTCATAAGTCTTTCGATCTTCGGGTCTCGTGCTCCGAGGACTTCAACCCACACTCCTGGCATGCTCCCTGACACGTTTTCCGGAGGTATAGGTCGGGAAGCGAGCTCGTTGGAGGGAGAACTGTGGTGCGACCCAAAACGGTCCAAAAGATGGCCGAAGCTTCCAACGAGTGGCGAACGCTCGTCCGGTGTCAGAAACCACTGGAAATGCACTTGCAGCGAAGGAAACGGGCTGAGCTCGAGGACTTCCGGTGCTCGTCCCAAGAAAACGCGAGCGGGAATGCCCCGGACTCAGTTTTCTCGTCCTGGGGTAAAAAGCGGTCCCCCGACGGTTTCTTCCCTTTGCTCCGTATTGGTCATAAGTCTTTCGATCTTCGGGTCTCGTGCTCCGAGGACTTCAACCCACACTCCTGGCATGCTCCCTGACACGTTTTCCGGAGGTATAGGTCGGGAAGCGAGCTCGTTGGAGGGAGAACTGTGGTGCGACCCAAAACGGTCCAAAAGATGGCCGAAGCTTCCAACGAGTGGCGAACGCTCGTCCGGTGTCAGAAACCACTGGAAATGCACTTGCAGCGAAGGAAACGGGCTGAGCTCGAGGACTTCCGGTGCTCGTCCCAAGAAAACGCGAGCGGGAATGCCCCGGACTCAGTTTTCTCGTCCTGGGGTAAAAAGCGGTCCCCCGACGGTTTCTTCCCTTTGCTCCGTATTGGTCATAAGTCTTTCGATCTTCGGGTCTCGTGCTCCGAGGACTTCAACCCACACTCCTGGCATGCTCCCTGACACGTTTTCCGGAGGTATAGGTCGGGAAGCGAGCTCGTTGGAGGGAGAACTGTGGTGCGACCCAAAACGGTCCAAAAGATGGCCGAAGCTTCCAACGAGTGGAGAACGCTCGTCCGGTGTCAGAAACCACTGGAAATGCACTTGCAGCGAAGGAAACGGGCTGAGCTCGAGGACTTCCGGTGCTCGTCCCAAGAAAACGCGAGCGGGAATGCCCCGGACTCAGTTTTCTCGTCGTGGGGTAAAAAGCGGTCCCCCGACGGTTTCTTCCCTTTGCTCCGTATTGGTCATAAGTCTTTCGATCTTCGGGTCTCGTGCTCCGAGGACTTCAACCCACACTCCTGGCATGCTCCCTGACACGTTTTCCGGAGGTATAGGTCGGGAAGCGAGCTCGTTGGATGGAGAACTGTGGTGCGACCCAAAACGGTCCAAAAGATGGCCGAAGCTTCCAACGAGTGGCGAACGCTCGTCCGGTGTCAGAAACCACTGGAAATGCACTTGCAGCGAAGGAAACGGGCTGAGCTCGAGGACTTCCGGTGCTCGTCCCAAGAAAACGCGAGCGGGAATGCCCCGGACTCAGTTTTCTCGTCCTGGGGTAAAAAGCGGTCCCCCGACGGTTTCTTCCCTTTGCTCCGTATTGGTCATAAGTCTTTCGATCTTCGGGTCTCGTGCTCCGAGGACTTCAACCCACACTCCTGGCATGCTCCCTGACACGTTTTCCGGAGGTATAGGTCGGGAAGCGAGCTCGTTGGAGGGAGAACTGTGGTGCGACCCAAAACGGTCCAAAAGATGGCCGAAGCTTCCAACGAGTGGCGAACGCTCGTCCGGTGTCAGAAACCACTGGAAATGCACTTGCAGCGAAGGAAACGGGCTGAGCTCGAGGACTTCCGGTGCTCGTCCCAAGAAAACGCGAGCGGGAATGCCCCGGACTCAGTTTCTCGTCCTGGGGTAAAAAGCGGTCCCCCGACGGTTTCTTCCCTTTGCTCCGTATTGGTCATAAGTCTTTCGATCTTCGGGTCTCGTCCTCCGCGGACTTCAACCCACACTCCTGGCATGCTCCCTGACACGTTTTCCGGAGGTATAGGTCGGGAAGCGAGCTCGTTGGAGGGAGAACTGTGGTGCGACCCAAAACGGTCCAAAAGATGGCCGAAGCTTCCAACGAGTGGCGAACGCTCGTCCGGTGTCAGAAACCACTGGAAATGCACTTGCAGCGAAGGAAACGGGCTGAACTCGAGGACTTCCGGTGCTCGTCCCAAGAAAACGCGAGCGGGAATGCCCCGGACTCAGTTTTCTCGTCCTGGGGTAAAAAGCGGTCCCCCGACGGTTTCTTCCCTTTGCTCCGTATTGGTCATAAGTCTTTCGATCTTCGGGTCCCGTGCTCCGAGGACTTCAACCCACACTCCTGGCATGCTCCCTGACACGTTTTCCGGAGGTATAGGTCGGGAAGCGAGCTCGTTGGAGGGAGAACTGTGGTGCGACCCAAAACGGTCCAAAAGATGGCCGAAGCTTCCAACGAGTGGCGAACGCTCGTCCGGTGTCAGAAACCACTGGAAATGCACTTGCAGCGAAGGAAACGGGCTGAGCTCGAGGACTTCCGGTGCTCGTCCCAAGAAAACGCGAGCGGGAATGCCCCGGACTCAGTTTTCTCGTCCTGGGGTAAAAAGCGGTCCCCCGACGGTTTCTTCCCTTTGCTCCGTATTGGTCATAAGTCTTTCGATCTTCGGGTCCCGTGCTCCGAGGACTTCAACCCACACTCCTGGCATGCTCCCTGACACGTTTTCCGGAGGTATAGGTAGGGAAGCGAGCTCGTTGGAGGGAGAACTGTGGTGCGACCCAAAACGGTCCAAAAGATGGCCGAAGCTTCCAACGAGTGGCGAACGCTCGTCCGGTGTCAGAAACCACTGGAAATGCACTTGCAGCGAAGGAAACGGGCTGAGCTCGAGGACTTTCGGTGCTCGTCCCAAGAAAACGCGAGCGGGAATGCCCCGGACTCAGTTTTCTCGTCCTGGGGTAAAAAGCGGTCCCCCGACGGTTTCTTCCCTTTGCTCCGTATTGGTCATAAGTCTTTCGATCTTCGGGTCCCGTGCTCCGAGGACTTCAACCCACACTCCTGGCATGCTCCCTGACACGTTTTCCGGAGGTATAGGTAGGGAAGCGAGCTCGTTGGAGGGAGAACTGTGGTGCGACCCAAAACGGTCCAAAAGATGGCCGAAGCTTCCAACGAGTGGCGAACGCTCGTCCGGTGTCAGAAACCACTGGAAATGCACTTGCAGCGAAGGAAACGGGCTGAGCTCGAGGACTTCCGGTGCTCGTCCCAAGAAAACGCGAGCGGGAATGCCCCGGACTCAGTTTTCTCGTCGTGGGGTAAAAAGCGGTCCCCCGACGGTTTCTTCCCTTTGCTCCGTATTGGTCATAAGTCTTTCGATCTTCGGGTCTCGTGCTCCGAGGACTTCAACCCACACTCCTGGCATGCTCCCTGACACGTTTTCCGGAGGTATAGGTCGGGAAGCGAGCTCGTTGGAGGGAGAACTGTGGTGCGACCCAAAACGGTCCAAAAGATGGCCGAAGCTTCCAACGAGTGGCGAACGCTCGTCCGGTGTCAGAAACCACTGGAAATGCACTTGCAGCGAAGGAAACGGGCTGAGCTCGAGGACTTCCGGTGCTCGTCCCAAGAAAACGCGAGCGGGAATGCCCCGGACTCAGTTTTCTCGTCCTGGGGTAAAAAGCGGTCCCCCGACGGTTTCTTCCCTTTGCTCCGTATTGGTCATAAGTCTTTCGATCTTCGGGTCTCGTGCTCCGAGGACTTCAACCCACACTCCTGGCATGCTCCCTGACACGTTTTCCGGAGGTATAGGTCGGGAAGCGAGCTCGTTGGAGGGAGAACTGTGGTGCGACCCAAAACGGTCCAAAAGATGGCCGAAGCTTCCAACGAGTGGCGAACGCTCGTCCGGTGTCAGAAACCACTGGAAATGCACTTGCAGCGAAGGAAACGGGCTGAGCTCGAGGACTTTCGGTGCTCGTCCCAAGAAAACGCGAGCGGGAATGCCCCGGACTCAGTTTTCTCGTCGTGGGGTAAAAAGCGGTCCCCCGACGGTTTCTTCCCTTTGCTCCGTATTGGTCATAAGTCTTTCGATCTTCGGGTCTCGTGCTCCGAGGACTTCAACCCACACTCCTGGCATGCTCCCTGACACGTTTTCCGGAGGTATAGGTCGGGAAGCGAGCTCGTTGGAGGGAGAACTGTGGTGCGACCCAAAACGGTTCAAAAGATGGCCGAAGCTTCCAAAGAGTGGCGAACGCTCGTCCGGTGTCAGAAACCACTGGAAATGCACTTGCAGCGAAGGAAACGGGCTGAGCTCGAGGACTTTCGGTGCTCGTCCCAAGAAAACGCGAGCGGGAATGCCCCGGACTCAGTTTTCTCGTCGTGGGGTAAAAAGCGGTCCCCCGACGGTTTCTTCCCTTTGCTCCGTATTGGTCATAAGTCTTTCGATCTTCGGGTCTCGTGCTCCGAGGACTTCAACCCACACTCCTGGCATGCTCCCTGACACGTTTTCCGGAGGTATAGGTCGGGAAGCGAGCTCGTTGGAGGGAGAACTGTGGTGCGACCCAAAACGGTCCAAAAGATGGCCGAAGCTTCCAACGAGTGGCGAACGCTCGTCCGGTGTCAGAAACCACTGGAAATGCACTTGCAGCGAAGGAAACGGGCTGAGCTCGAGGACTTCCGGTGCTCGTCCCAAGAAAACGCGAGCGGGAATGCCCCGGACTCAGTTTTCTCGTCCTGGGGTAAAAAGCGGTCCCCCGACGGTTTCTTCCCTTTGCTCCGTATTGGTCATAAGTCTTTCGATCTTCGGGTCTCGTGCTCCGAGGACTTCAACCCACACTCCTGGCATGCTCCCTGACACGTTTTCCGGAGGTATAGGTCGGGAAGCGAGCTCGTTGGAGGGAGAACTGTGGTGCGACCCAAAACGGTCCAAAAGATGGCCGAAGCTTCCAACGAGTGGCGAACGCTCGTCCGGTGTCAGAAACCACTGGAAATGCACTTGCAGCGAAGGAAACGGGCTGAGCTCGAGGACTTCCGGTGCTCGTCCCAAGAAAACGCGAGCGGGAATGCCCCGGACTCAGTTTTCTCGTCCTGGGGTAAAAAGCGGTCCCCCGACGGTTTCTTCCCTTTGCTCCGTATTGGTTATAAGTCTTTCGATCTTCGGGTCTCGTGCTCCGAGGACTTCAACCCACACTCCTGGCATGCTCCCTGACACGTTTTCCGGAGGTATAGGTCGGGAAGCGAGCTCGTTGGAGGGAGAACTGTGGTGCGACCCAAAACGGTCCAAAAGATGGCCGAAGCTTCCAACGAGTGGAGAACGCTCGTCTGGTGTCAGAAACCACTGGAAATGCACTTGCAGCGAAGGAAACGGGCTGAGCTCGAGGACTTCCGGTGCTCGTCCCAAGAAAACGCGAGCGGGAATGCCCCGGACTCAGTTTTCTCGTCGTGGGGTAAAAAGCGGTCCCCCGACGGTTTCTTCCCTTTGCTCCGTATTGGTCATAAGTCTTTCGATCTTCGGGTCTCGTGCTCCGAGGACTTCAACCCACACTCCTGGCATGCTCCCTGACACGTTTTCCGGAGGTATAGGTCGGGAAGCGAGCTCGTTGGATGGAGAACTGTGGTGCGACCCAAAACGGTCCAAAAGATGGCCGAAGCTTCCAACGAGTGGCGAACGCTCGTCCGGTGTCAGAAACCACTGGAAATGCACTTGCAGCGAAGGAAACGGGCTGAGCTCGAGGACTTCCGGTGCTCGTCCCAAGAAAACGCGAGCGGGAATGCCCCGGACTCAGTTTTCTCGTCCTGGGGTAAAAAGCGGTCCCCCGACGGTTTCTTCCCTTTGCTCCGTATTGGTCATAAGTCTTTCGATCTTCGGGTCTCGTGCTCCGAGGACTTCAACCCACACTCCTGGCATGCTCCCTGACACGTTTTCCGGAGGTATAGGTCGGGAAGCGAGCTCGTTGGAGGGAGAACTGTGGTGCGACCCAAAACGGTCCAAAAGATGGCCGAAGCTTCCAACGAGTGGCGAACGCTCGTCCGGTGTCAGAAACCACTGGAAATGCACTTGCAGCGAAGGAAACGGGCTGAGCTCGAGGACTTCCGGTGCTCGTCCCAAGAAAACGCGAGCGGGAATGCCCCGGACTCAGTTTCTCGTCCTGGGGTAAAAAGCGGTCCCCCGACGGTTTCTTCCCTTTGCTCCGTATTGGTCATAAGTCTTTCGATCTTCGGGTCTCGTCCTCCGCGGACTTCAACCCACACTCCTGGCATGCTCCCTGACACGTTTTCCGGAGGTATAGGTCGGGAAGCGAGCTCGTTGGAGGGAGAACTGTGGTGCGACCCAAAACGGTCCAAAAGATGGCCGAAGCTTCCAACGAGTGGCGAACGCTCGTCCGGTGTCAGAAACCACTGGAAATGCACTTGCAGCGAAGGAAACGGGCTGAACTCGAGGACTTCCGGTGCTCGTCCCAAGAAAACGCGAGCGGGAATGCCCCGGACTCAGTTTTCTCGTCCTGGGGTAAAAAGCGGTCCCCCGACGGTTTCTTCCCTTTGCTCCGTATTGGTCATAAGTCTTTCGATCTTCGGGTCCCGTGCTCCGAGGACTTCAACCCACACTCCTGGCATGCTCCCTGACACGTTTTCCGGAGGTATAGGTCGGGAAGCGAGCTCGTTGGAGGGAGAACTGTGGTGCGACCCAAAACGGTCCAAAAGATGGCCGAAGCTTCCAACGAGTGGCGAACGCTCGTCCGGTGTCAGAAACCACTGGAAATGCACTTGCAGCGAAGGAAACGGGCTGAGCTCGAGGACTTCCGGTGCTCGTCCCAAGAAAACGCGAGCGGGAATGCCCCGGACTCAGTTTTCTCGTCCTGGGGTAAAAAGCGGTCCCCCGACGGTTTCTTCCCTTTGCTCCGTATTGGTCATAAGTCTTTCGATCTTCGGGTCCCGTGCTCCGAGGACTTCAACCCACACTCCTGGCATGCTCCCTGACACGTTTTCCGGAGGTATAGGTAGGGAAGCGAGCTCGTTGGAGGGAGAACTGTGGTGCGACCCAAAACGGTCCAAAAGATGGCCGAAGCTTCCAACGAGTGGCGAACGCTCGTCCGGTGTCAGAAACCACTGGAAATGCACTTGCAGCGAAGGAAACGGGCTGAGCTCGAGGACTTTCGGTGCTCGTCCCAAGAAAACGCGAGCGGGAATGCCCCGGACTCAGTTTTCTCGTCCTGGGGTAAAAAGCGGTCCCCCGACGGTTTCTTCCCTTTGCTCCGTATTGGTCATAAGTCTTTCGATCTTCGGGTCCCGTGCTCCGAGGACTTCAACCCACACTCCTGGCATGCTCCCTGACACGTTTTCCGGAGGTATAGGTAGGGAAGCGAGCTCGTTGGAGGGAGAACTGTGGTGCGACCCAAAACGGTCCAAAAGATGGCCGAAGCTTCCAACGAGTGGCGAACGCTCGTCCGGTGTCAGAAACCACTGGAAATGCACTTGCAGCGAAGGAAACGGGCTGAGCTCGAGGACTTCCGGTGCTCGTCCCAAGAAAACGCGAGCGGGAATGCCCCGGACTCAGTTTTCTCGTCCTGGGGTAAAAAGCGGTCCCCCGACGGTTTCTTCCCTTTGCTCCGTATTGGTCATAAGTCTTTCGATCTTCGGGTCCCGTGCTCCGAGGACTTCAACCCACACTCCTGGCATGCTCCCTAACACGTTTTCCGGAGGTATAGGTAGGGAAGCGAGCTCGTTGGAGGGAGAACTGTGGTGCGACCCAAAACGGTCCAAAAGATGGCCGAAGCTTCCAACGAGTGGCGAACGCTCGTCCGGTGTCAGAAACCACTGGAAATGCACTTGCAGCGAAGGAAACGGGCTGAGCTCGAGGACTTCCGGTGCTCGTCCCAAGAAAACGCGAGCGGGAATGCCCCGGACTCAGTTTTCTCGTCCTGGGGTAAAAAGCGGTCCCCCGACGGTTTCTTCCCTTTGCTCCGTATTGGTCATAAGTCTTTCGATCTTCGGGTCCCGTGCTCCGAGGACTTCAACCCACACTCCTGGCATGCTCCCTGACACGTTTTCCGGAGGTATAGGTAGGGAAGCGAGCTCGTTGGAGGGAGAACTGTGGTGCGACCCAAAACGGTCCAAAAGATGGCCGAAGCTTCCAACGAGTGGCGAACGCTCGTCCGGTGTCAGAAACCACTGGAAATGCACTTGCAGCGAAGGAAACGGGCTGAGCTCGAGGACTTCCGGTGCTCGTCCCAAGAAAACGCGAGCGGGAATGCCCCGGACTCAGTTTTCTCGTCCTGGGGTAAAAAGCGGTCCCCCGACGGTTTCTTCCCTTTGCTCCGTATTGGTCATAAGTCTTTCGATCTTCGGGTCTCGTGCTCCGAGGACTTCAACCCACACTCCTGGCATGCTCCCTGACACGTTTTCCGGAGGTATAGGTCGGGAAGCGAGCTCGTTGGAGGGAGAACTGTGGTGCGACCCAAAACGGTCCAAAAGATGGCCGAAGCTTCCAACGAGTGGCGAACGCTCGTCCGGTGTCAGAAACCACTGGAAATGCACTTGCAGCGAAGGAAACGGGCTGAGCTCGAGGACTTCCGGTGCTCGTCCCAAGAAAACGCGAGCGGGAATGCCCCGGACTCAGTTTTCTCGTCCTGGGGTAAAAAGCGGTCCCCCGACGGTTTCTTCCCTTTGCTCCGTATTGGTCATAAGTCTTTCGATCTTCGGGTCCCGTGCTCCGAGGACTTCAACCCACACTCCTGGCATGCTCCCTGACACGTTTTCCGGAGGTATAGGTAGGGAAGCGAGCTCGTTGGAGGGAGAACTGTGGTGCGACCCAAAACGGTCCAAAAGATGGCCGAAGCTTCCAACGAGTGGCGAACGCTCGTCCGGTGTCAGAAACCACTGGAAATGCACTTGCAGCGAAGGAAACGGGCTGAGCTCGAGGACTTCCGGTGCTCGTCCCAAGAAAACGAGAGCGGGAATGCCCCGGACTCAGTTTTCTCGTCCTGGGGTAAAAAGCGGTCCCCCGACGGTTTCTTCCCTTTGCTCCGTATTGGTCATAAGTCTTTCGATCTTCGGGTCCCGTGCTCCGAGGACTTCAACCCACACTCCTGGCATGCTCCCTGACACGTTTTCCGGAGGTATAGGTAGGGAAGCGAGCTCGTTGGAGGGAGAACTGTGGTGCGACCCAAAACGGTCCAAAAGATGGCCGAAGCTTCCAACGAGTGGCGAACGCTCGTCCGGTGTCAGAAACCACTGGAAATGCACTTGCAGCGAAGGAAACGGGCTGAGCTCGAGGACTTCCGGTGCTCGTCCCAAGAAAACGCGAGCGGGAATGCCCCGGACTCAGTTTTCTCGTCCTGGGGTAAAAAGCGGTCCCCCGACGGTTTCTTCCCTTTGCTCCGTATTGGTCATAAGTCTTTCGATCTTCGGGTCCCGTGCTCCGAGGACTTCAACCCACACTCCTGGCATGCTCCCTGACACGTTTTCCGGAGGTATAGGTAGGGAAGCGAGCTCGTTGGAGGGAGAACTGTGGTGCGACCCAAAACGGTCCAAAAGATGGCCGAAGCTTCCAACGAGTGGCGAACGCTCGTCCGGTGTCAGAAACCACTGGAAATGCACTTGCAGCGAAGGAAACGGGCTGAACTCGAGGACTTCCGGTGCTCGTCCCAAGAAAACGCGAGCGGGAATGCCCCGGACTCAGTTTTCTCGTCCTGGGGTAAAAAGCGGTCCCCCGACGGTTTCTTCCCTTTGCTCCGTATTGGTCATAAGTCTTTCGATCTTCGGGTCCCGTGCTCCGAGGACTTCAACCCACACTCCTGGCATGCTCCCTGACACGTTTTCCGGAGGTATAGGTAGGGAAGCGAGCTCGTTGGAGGGAGAACTGTGGTGCGACCCAAAACGGTCCAAAAGATGGCCGAAGCTTCCAACGAGTGGCGAACGCTCGTCCGGTGTAAGAAACCACTGGAAATGCACTTGCAGCGAAGGAAACGGGCTGAGCTCGAGGACTTCCGGTGCTCGTCCCAAGAAAACGCGAGCGGGAATGCCCCGGACTCAGTTTTCTCGTCCTGGGGTAAAAAGCGGTCCCCCGACGGTTTCTTCCCTTTGCTCCGTATTGGTCATAAGTCTTTCGATCTTCGGGTCCCGTGCTCCGAGGACTTCAACCCACACTCCTGGCATGCTCCCTGACACGTTTTCCGGAGGTATAGGTAGGGAAGCGAGCTCGTTGGAGGGAGAACTGTGGTGCGACCCAAAACGGTCCAAAAGATGGCCGAAGCTTCCAACGAGTGGCGAACGCTCGTCCGGTGTCAGAAACCACTGGAAATGCACTTGCAGCGAAGGAAACGGGCTGAACTCGAGGACTTCCGGTGCTCGTCCCAAGAAAACGCGAGCGGGAATGCCCCGGACTCAGTTTTCTCGTCCTGGGGTAAAAAGCGGTCCCCCGACGGTTTCTTCCCTTTGCTCCGTATTGGTCATAAGTCTTTCGATCTTCGGGTCCCGTGCTCCGAGGACTTCAACCCACACTCCTGGCATGCTCCCTGACACGTTTTCCGGAGGTATAGGTAGGGAAGCGAGCTCGTTGGAGGGAGAACTGTGGTGCGACCCAAAACGGTCCAAAAGATGGCCGAAGCTTCCAACGAGTGGCGAACGCTCGTCCGGTGTCAGAAACCACTGGAAATGCACTTGCAGCGAAGGAAACGGGCTGAGCTCGAGGACTTCCGGTGCTCGTCCCAAGAAAACGCGAGCGGGAATGCCCCGGACTCAGTTTTCTCGTCCTGGGGTAAAAAGCGGTCCCCCGACGGTTTCTTCCCTTTGCTCCGTATTGGTCATAAGTCTTTCGATCTTCGGGTCCCGTGCTCCGAGGACTTCAACCCACACTCCTGGCATGCTCCCTGACACGTTTTCCGGAGGTATAGGTAGGGAAGCGAGCTCGTTGGAGGGAGAACTGTGGTGCGACCCAAAACGGTCCAAAAGATGGCCGAAGCTTCCAACGAGTGGCGAACGCTCGTCCGGTGTCAGAAACCACTGGAAATGCACTTGCAGCGAAGGAAACGGGCTGAGCTCGAGGACTTCCGGTGCTCGTCCCAAGAAAACGCGAGCGGGAATGCCCCGGACTCAGTTTTCTCGTCCTGGGGTAAAAAGCGGTCCCCCGACGGTTTCTTCCCTTTGCTCCGTATTGGTCATAAGTCTTTCGATCTTCGGGTCCCGTGCTCCGAGGACTTCAACCCACACTCCTGGCATGCTCCCTGACACGTTTTCCGGAGGTATAGGTAGGGAAGCGAGCTCGTTGGAGGGAGAACTGTGGTGCGACCCAAAACGGTCCAAAAGATGGTCGAAGCTTCCAACGAGTGGCGAACGCTCGTCCGGTGTCAGAAACCACTGGAAATGCACTTGCAGCGAAGGAAACGGGCTGAGCTCGAGGACTTCCGGTGCTCGTCCCAAGAAAACGCGAGCGGGAATGCCCCGGACTCAGTTTTCTCGTCCTGGGGTAAAAAGCGGTCCCCCGACGGTTTCTTCCCTTTGCTCCGTATTGGTCATAAGTCTTTCGATCTTCGGGTCTCGTGCTCCGAGGACTTCAACCCACACTCCTGGCATGCTCCCCGACACGTTTTCCGGAGGTATAGGTCGGGAAGCGAGCTCGTTGGAGGGAGAACTGTGGTGCGACCCAAAACGGTCCAAAAGATGGCCGAAGCTTCCAACGAGTGGCGAACGCTCGTCCGGTGTCAGAAACCACTGGAAATGCACTTGCAGCGAAGGAAACGGGCTGAGCTCGAGGACTTCCGGTGCTCGTCCCAAGAAAACGCGAGCGGGAATGCCCCGGACTCAGTTTTCTCGTCCTGGGGTAAAAAGCGGTCCCCCGACGGTTTCTTCCCTTTGCTCCGTATTGGTCATAAGTCTTTCGATCTTCGGGTCTCGTGCTCCGAGGACTTCAACCCACACTCCTGGCATGCTCCCTGACACGTTTTCCGGAGGTATAGGTCGGGAAGCGAGCTCGTTGGAGGGAGAACTGTGGTGCGACCCAAAAGGTCCAAAAGATGGCCGAAGCTTCCAACGAGTGGCGAACGCTCGTCCGGTGTCAGAAACCACTGGAAATGCACTTGCAGCGAAGGAAACGGGCTGAACTCGAGGACTTCCGGTGCTCGTCCCAAGAAAACGCGAGCGGGAATGCCCCGGACTCAGTTTTCTCGTCCTGGGGTAAAAAGCGGTCCCCCGACGGTTTCTTCCCTTTGCTCCGTATTGGTCATAAGTCTTTCGATCTTCGGGTCCCGTGCTCCGAGGACTTCAACCCACACTCCTGGCATGCTCCCTGACACGTTTTCCGGAGGTATAGGTAGGGAAGCGAGCTCGTTGGAGGGAGAACTGTGGTGCGACCCAAAACGGTCCAAAAGATGGCCGAAGCTTCCAACGAGTGGCGAACGCTCGTCCGGTGTCAGAAACCACTGGAAATGCACTTGCAGCGAAGGAAACGGGCTGAGCTCGAGGACTTCCGGTGCTCGTCCCAAGAAAACGCGAGCGGGAATGCCCCGGACTCAGTTTTCTCGTCCTGGGGTAAAAAGCGGTCCCCCGACGGTTTCTTCCCTTTGCTCCGTATTGGTCATAAGTCTTTCGATCTTCGGGTCCCGTGCTCCGAGGACTTCAACCCACACTCCTGGCATGCTCCCTGACACGTTTTCCGGAGGTATAGGTAGGGAAGCGAGCTCGTTGGAGGGAGAACTGTGGTGCGACCCAAAACGGTCCAAAAGATGGCCGAAGCTTCCAACGAGTGGCGAACGCTCGTCCGGTGTCAGAAACCACTGGAAATGCACTTGCAGCGAAGGAAACGGGCTGAGCTCGAGGACTTCCGGTGCTCGTCCCAAGAAAACGCGAGCGGGAATGCCCCGGACTCAGTTTTCTCGTCCTGGGGTAAAAAGCGGTCCCCCGACGGTTTCTTCCCTTTGCTCCGTATTGGTCATAAGTCTTTCGATCTTCGGGTCCCGTGCTCCGAGGACTTCAACCCACACTCCTGGCATGCTCCCTGACACGTTTTCCGGAGGTATAGGTAGGGAAGCGAGCTCGTTGGAGGGAGAACTGTGGTGCGACCCAAAACGGTCCAAAAGATGGTCGAAGCTTCCAACGAGTGGCGAACGCTCGTCCGGTGTCAGAAACCACTGGAAATGCACTTGCAGCGAAGGAAACGGGCTGAGCTCGAGGACTTCCGGTGCTCGTCCCAAGAAAACGCGAGCGGGAATGCCCCGGACTCAGTTTTCTCGTCCTGGGGTAAAAAGCGGTCCCCCGACGGTTTCTTCCCTTTGCTCCGTATTGGTCATAAGTCTTTCGATCTTCGGGTCTCGTGCTCCGAGGACTTCAACCCACACTCCTGGCATGCTCCCCGACACGTTTTCCGGAGGTATAGGTCGGGAAGCGAGCTCGTTGGAGGGAGAACTGTGGTGCGACCCAAAACGGTCCAAAAGATGGCCGAAGCTTCCAACGAGTGGCGAACGCTCGTCCGGTGTCAGAAACCACTGGAAATGCACTTGCAGCGAAGGAAACGGGCTGAGCTCGAGGACTTCCGGTGCTCGTCCCAAGAAAACGCGAGCGGGAATGCCCCGGACTCAGTTTTCTCGTCCTGGGGTAAAAAGCGGTCCCCCGACGGTTT
This sequence comes from Cucumis melo, assembly GCF_025177605.1. NCBI lineage: Eukaryota > Viridiplantae > Streptophyta > Magnoliopsida > Cucurbitales > Cucurbitaceae > Cucumis > Cucumis melo. Next base: position 20,888,804 of record NC_066858.1, on the reverse strand, counting down.
CTTCCCTTTGCTCCGTATTGGTCATAAGTCTTTCGATCTTCGGGTCTCGTGCTCCGAGGACTTCAACCCACACTCCTGGCATGCTCCCTGACACGTTTTCCGGAGGTATAGGTCGGGAAGCGAGCTCGTTGGAGGGAGAACTGTGGTGCGACCCAAAACGGTCCAAAAGATGGCCGAAGCTTCCAACGAGTGGCGAACGCTCGTCCGGTGTCAGAAACCACTGGAAATGCACTTGCAGCGAAGGAAACGGGCTGAGCTCGAGGACTTCCGGTGCTCGTCCCAAGAAAACGCGAGCGGGAATGCCCCGGACTCAGTTTTCTCGTCCTGGGGTAAAAAGCGGTCCCCCGACGGTTTCTTCCCTTTGCTCCGTATTGGTCATAAGTCTTTCGATCTTCGGGTCTCGTGCTCCGAGGACTTCAACCCACACTCCTGGCATGCTCCCTGACACGTTTTCCGGAGGTATAGGTCGGGAAGCGAGCTCGTTGGAGGGAGAACTGTGGTGCGACCCAAAACGGTCTAAAAGATGGCCGAAGCTTCCAACGAGTGGCGAACGCTCGTCCGGTGTCAGAAACCACTGGAAATGCACTTGCAGCGAAGGAAACGGGCTGAGCTCGAGGACTTCCGGTGCTCGTCCCAAGAAAACGCGAGCGGGAATGCCCCGGACTCAGTTTTCTCGTCCTGGGGTAAAAAGCGGTCCCCCGACGGTTTCTTCCCTTTGCTCCGTATTGGTCATAAGTCTTTCGATCTTCGGGTCTCGTGCTCCGAGGACTTCAACCCACACTCCTGGCATGCTCCCTGACACGTTTTCCGGAGGTATAGGTCGGGAAGCGAGCTCGTTGGATGGAGAACTGTGGTGCGACCCAAAACGGTCCAAAAGATGGCCGAAGCTTCCAACGAGTGGCGAACGCTCGTCCGGTGTCAGAAACCACTGGAAATGCACTTGCAGCGAAGGAAACGGGCTGAGCTCGAGGACTTCCGGTGCTCGTCCCAAGAAAACGCGAGCGGGAATGCCCCGGACTCAGTTTTCTCGTCCTGGGGTAAAAAGCGGTCCCCCGACGGTTTCTTCCCTTTGCTCCGTATTGGTCATAAGTCTTTCGATCTTCGGGTCTCGTGCTCCGAGGACTTCAACCCACACTCCTGGCATGCTCCCTGACACGTTTTCCGGAGGTATAGGTCGGGAAGCGAGCTCGTTGGAGGGAGAACTGTGGTGCGACCCAAAACGGTCCAAAAGATGGCCGAAGCTTCCAACGAGTGGCGAACGCTCGTCCGGTGTCAGAAACCACTGGAAATGCACTTGCAGCGAAGGAAACGGGCTGAGCTCGAGGACTTCCGGTGCTCGTCCCAAGAAAACGCGAGCGGGAATGCCCCGGACTCAGTTTTCTCGTCCTGGGGTAAAAAGCGGTCCCCCGACGGTTTCTTCCCTTTGCTCCGTATTGGTCATAAGTCTTTCGATCTTCGGGTCTCGTGCTCCGAGGACTTCAACCCACACTCCTGGCATGCTCCCTGACACGTTTTCCGGAGGTATAGGTCGGGAAGCGAGCTCGTTGGAGGGAGAAGTGTGGTGCGACCCAAAACGGTCCAAAAGATGGCCGAAGCTTCCAACGAGTGGCGAACGCTCGTCCGGTGTCAGAAACCACTGGAAATGCACTTGCAGCGAAGGAAACGGGCTGAGCTCGAGGACTTCCGGTGCTCGTCCCAAGAAAACGCGAGCGGGAATGCCCCGGACTCAGTTTTCTCGTCCTGGGGTAAAAAGCGGTCCCCCGACGGTTTCTTCCCTTTGCTCCGTATTGGTCATAAGTCTTTCGATCTTCGGGTCTCGTGCTCCGAGGACTTCAACCCACACTCCTGGCATGCTCCCTGACACGTTTTCCGGAGGTATAGGTCGGGAAGCGAGCTCGTTGGAGGGAGAACTGTGGTGCGACCCAAAACGGTCCAAAAGATGGCCGAAGCTTCCAACGAGTGGCGAACGCTCGTCCGGTGTCAGAAACCACTGGAAATGCACTTGCAGCGAAGGAAACGGGCTGAGCGCGAGGACTTCCGGTGCTCGTCCCAAGAAAACGCGAGCGGGAATGCCCCGGACTCAGTTTTCTCGTCCTGGGGTAAAAAGCGGTCCCCCGACGGTTTCTTCCCTTTGCTCCGTATTGGTCATAAGTCTTTCGATCTTCGGGTCTCGTGCTCCGAGGACTTCAACCCACACTCCTGGCATGCTCCCTGACACGTTTTCCGGAGGTATAGGTCGGGAAGCGAGCTCGTTGGAGGGAGAACTGTGGTGCGACCCAAAACGGTCCAAAAGATGGCCGAAGCTTCCAACGAGTGGCGAACGCTCGTCCGGTGTCAGAAACCACTGGAAATGCACTTGCAGCGAAGGAAACGGGCTGAGCTCGAGGACTTTTGGTGCTCGTCCCAAGAAAACGCGAGCGGGAATGCCCCGGACTCAGTTTTCTCGTCCTGGGGTAAAAAGCGGTCCCCCGACGGTTTCTTCCCTTTGCTCCGTATTGGTCATAAGTCTTTCGATCTTCGGGTCTCGTGCTCCGAGGACTTCAACCCACACTCCTGGCATGCTCCCTGACACGTTTTCCGGAGGTATAGGTCGGGAAGCGAGCTCGTTGGTGGGAGAACTGTGGTGCGACCCAAAACGGTCCAAAAGATGGCCGAAGCTTCCAACGAGTGGCGAACGCTCGTCCGGTGTCAGAAACCACTGGAAATGCACTTGCAGCGAAGGAAACGGGCTGAGCTCGAGGACTTCCGGTGCTCGTCCCAAGAAAACGCGAGCGGGAATGCCCCGGACTCAGTTTTCTCGTCCTGGGGTAAAAAGCGGTCCCCCGACGGTTTCTTCCCTTTGCTCCGTATTGGTCATAAGTCTTTCGATCTTCGGGTCTCGTGCTCCGAGGACTTCAACCCACACTCCTGGCATGCTCCCTGACACGTTTTCCGGAGGTATAGGTCGGGAAGCGAGCTCGTTGGATGGAGAACTGTGGTGCGACCCAAAACGGTCCAAAAGATGGCCGAAGCTTCCAACGAGTGGCGAACGCTCGTCCGGTGTCAGAAACCACTGGAAATGCACTTGCAGCGAAGGAAACGGGCTGAGCTCGAGGACTTCCGGTGCTCGTCCCAAGAAAACGCGAGCGGGAATGCCCCGGACTCAGTTTTCTCGTCCTGGGGTAAAAAGCGGTCCCCCGACGGTTTCTTCCCTTTGCTCCGTATTGGTCATAAGTCTTTCGATCTTCGGGTCTCGTGCTCCGAGGACTTCAACCCACACTCCTGGCATGCTCCCTGACACGTTTTCCGGAGGTATAGGTCGGGAAGCGAGCTCGTTGGAGGGAGAACTGTGGTGCGACCCAAAACGGTCCAAAAGATGGCCGAAGCTTCCAACGAGTGGCGAACGCTCGTCCGGTGTCAGAAACCACTGGAAATGCACTTGCAGCGAAGGAAACGGGCTGAGCTCGAGGACTTCCGGTGCTCGTCCCAAGAAAACGCGAGCGGGAATGCCCCGGACTCAGTTTTCTCGTCCTGGGGTAAAAAGCGGTCCCCCGACGGTTTCTTCCCTTTGCTCCGTATTGGTCATAAGTCTTTCGATCTTCGGGTCTCGTGCTCCGAGGACTTCAACCCACACTCCTGGCATGCTCCCTGACACGTTTTCCGGAGGTATAGGTCGGGAAGCGAGCTCGTTGGAGGGAGAAGTGTGGTGCGACCCAAAACGGTCCAAAAGATGGCCGAAGCTTCCAACGAGTGGCGAACGCTCGTCCGGTGTCAGAAACCACTGGAAATGCACTTGCAGCGAAGGAAACGGGCTGAGCTCGAGGACTTCCGGTGCTCGTCCCAAGAAAACGCGAGCGGGAATGCCCCGGACTCAGTTTTCTCGTCCTGGGGTAAAAAGCGGTCCCCCGACGGTTTCTTCCCTTTGCTCCGTATTGGTCATAAGTCTTTCGATCTTCGGGTCTCGTGCTCCGAGGACTTCAACCCACACTCCTGGCATGCTCCCTGACACGTTTTCCGGAGGTATAGGTCGGGAAGCGAGCTCGTTGGAGGGAGAACTGTGGTGCGACCCAAAACGGTCCAAAAGATGGCCGAAGCTTCCAACGAGTGGCGAACGCTCGTCCGGTGTCAGAAACCACTGGAAATGCACTTGCAGCGAAGGAAACGGGCTGAGCGCGAGGACTTCCGGTGCTCGTCCCAAGAAAACGCGAGCGGGAATGCCCCGGACTCAGTTTTCTCGTCCTGGGGTAAAAAGCGGTCCCCCGACGGTTTCTTCCCTTTGCTCCGTATTGGTCATAAGTCTTTCGATCTTCGGGTCTCGTGCTCCGAGGACTTCAACCCACACTCCTGGCATGCTCCCTGACACGTTTTCCGGAGGTATAGGTCGGGAAGCGAGCTCGTTGGAGGGAGAACTGTGGTGCGACCCAAAACGGTCCAAAAGATGGCCGAAGCTTCCAACGAGTGGCGAACGCTCGTCCGGTGTCAGAAACCACTGGAAATGCACTTGCAGCGAAGGAAACGGGCTGAGCTCGAGGACTTTTGGTGCTCGTCCCAAGAAAACGCGAGCGGGAATGCCCCGGACTCAGTTTTCTCGTCCTGGGGTAAAAAGCGGTCCCCCGACGGTTTCTTCCCTTTGCTCCGTATTGGTCATAAGTCTTTCGATCTTCGGGTCTCGTGCTCCGAGGACTTCAACCCACACTCCTGGCATGCTCCCTGACACGTTTTCCGGAGGTATAGGTCGGGAAGCGAGCTCGTTGGTGGGAGAACTGTGGTGCGACCCAAAACGGTCCAAAAGATGGCCGAAGCTTCCAACGAGTGGCGAACGCTCGTCCGGTGTCAGAAACCACTGGAAATGCACTTGCAGCGAAGGAAACGGGCTGAGCTCGAGGACTTCCGGTGCTCGTCCCAAGAAAACGCGAGCGGGAATGCCCCGGACTCAGTTTTCTCGTCCTGGGGTAAAAAGCGGTCCCCCGACGGTTTCTTCCCTTTGCTCCGTATTGGTCATAAGTCTTTCGATCTTCGGGTCTCGTGCTCCAAGGACTTCAACCCACACTCCTGGCATGCTCCCTGACACGTTTTCCGGAGGTATAGGTCGGGAAGCGAGCTCGTTGGAGGGAGAACTGTGGTGCGACCCAAAACGGTCCAAAAGATGGCCGAAGCTTCCAACGAGTGGCGAACGCTCGTCCGGTGTCAGAAACCACTGGAAATGCACTTGCAGCGAAGGAAACGGGCTGAGCTCGAGGACTTCCGGTGCTCGTCCCAAGAAAACGCGAGCGGGAATGCCCCGGACTCAGTTTTCTCGTCCTGGGGTAAAAAGCGGTCCCCCGACGGTTTCTTCCCTTTGCTCCGTATTGGTCATAAGTCTTTCGATCTTCGGGTCTCGTGCTCCGAGGACTTCAACCCACACTCCTGGCATGCTCCCTGACACGTTTTCCGGAGGTATAGGTCGGGAAGCGAGCTCGTTGGAGGGAGAACTGTGGTGCGACCCAAAACGGTCCAAAAGATGGCCGAAGCTTCCAACGAGTGGCGAACGCTCGTCCGGTGTCAGAAACCACTGGAAATGCACTTGCAGCGAAGGAAACGGGCTGAGCTCGAGGACTTCCGGTGCTCGTCCCAAGAAAACGCGAGCGGGAATGCCCCGGACTCAGTTTTCTCGTCCTGGGGTAAAAAGCGGTCCCCCGACGGTTTCTTCCCTTTGCTCCGTATTGGTCATAGGTCTTTCGATCTTCGGGTCTCGTGCTCCGAGGACTTCAACCCACACTCCTGGCATGCTCCCTGACACGTTTTCCGGAGGTATAGGTCGGGAAGCGAGCTCGTTGGAGGGAGAACTGTGGTGCGACCCAAAACGGTCCAAAAGATGGCTGAAGCTTCCAACGAGTGGCGAACGCTCGTCCGGTGTCAGAAACCACTGGAAATGCACTTGCAGCGAAGGAAACGGGCTGAGCTCGAGGACTTTTGGTGCTCGTCCCAAGAAAACGCGAGCGGGAATGCCCCGGACTCAGTTTTCTCGTCCTGGGGTAAAAAGCGGTCCCCCGACGGTTTCTTCCCTTTGCTCCGTATTGGTCATAAGTCTTTCGATCTTCGGGTCTCGTGCTCCGAGGACTTCAACCCACACTCCTGGCATGCTCCCTGACACGTTTTCCGGAGGTATAGGTCGGGAAGCGAGCTCGTTGGTGGGAGAACTGTGGTGCGACCCAAAACGGTCCAAAAGATGGCCGAAGCTTCCAACGAGTGGCGAACGCTCGTCCGGTGTCAGAAACCACTGGAAATGCACTTGCAGCGAAGGAAACGGGCTGAGCTCGAGGACTTCCGGTGCTCGTCCCAAGAAAACGCGAGCGGGAATGCCCCGGACTCAGTTTTCTCGTCCTGGGGTAAAAAGCGGTCCCCCGACGGTTTCTTCCCTTTGCTCCGTATTGGTCATAAGTCTTTCGATCTTCGGGTCTCGTGCTCCAAGGACTTCAACCCACACTCCTGGCATGCTCCCTGACACGTTTTCCGGAGGTATAGGTCGGGAAGCGAGCTCGTTGGAGGGAGAACTGTGGTGCGACCCAAAACGGTCCAAAAGATGGCCGAAGCTTCCAACGAGTGGCGAACGCTCGTCCGGTGTCAGAAACCACTGGAAATGCACTTGCAGCGAAGGAAACGGGCTGAGCTCGAGGACTTCCGGTGCTCGTCCCAAGAAAACGCGAGCGGGAATGCCCCGGACTCAGTTTTCTCGTCCTGGGGTAAAAAGCGGTCCCCCGACGGTTTCTTCCCTTTGCTCCGTATTGGTCATAAGTCTTTCGATCTTCGGGTCTCGTGCTCCGAGGACTTCAACCCACACTCCTGGCATGCTCCCTGACACGTTTTCCGGAGGTATAGGTCGGGAAGCGAGCTCGTTGGAGGGAGAACTGTGGTGCGACCCAAAACGGTCCAAAAGATGGCCGAAGCTTCCAACGAGTGGCGAACGCTCGTCCGGTGTCAGAAACCACTGGAAATGCACTTGCAGCGAAGGAAACGGGCTGAGCTCGAGGACTTCCGGTGCTCGTCCCAAGAAAACGCGAGCGGGAATGCCCCGGACTCAGTTTTCTCGTCCTGGGGTAAAAAGCGGTCCCCCGACGGTTTCTTCCCTTTGCTCCGTATTGGTCATAGGTCTTTCGATCTTCGGGTCTCGTGCTCCGAGGACTTCAACCCACACTCCTGGCATGCTCCCTGACACGTTTTCCGGAGGTATAGGTCGGGAAGCGAGCTCGTTGGAGGGAGAACTGTGGTGCGACCCAAAACGGGTCCAAAAGATGGCTGAAGCTTCCAACGAGTGGCGAACGCTCGTCCGGTGTCAGAAACCACTGGAAATGCACTTGCAGCGAAGGAAACGGGCTGAGCTCGAGGACTTTTGGTGCTCGTCCCAAGAAAACGCGAGCGGGAATGCCCCGGACTCAGTTTTCTCGTCCTGGGGTAAAAAGCGGTCCCCCGACGGTTTCTTCCCTTTGCTCCGTATTGGTCATAAGTCTTTCGATCTTCGGGTCTCGTGCTCCGAGGACTTCAACCCACACTCCTGGCATGCTCCCTGACACGTTTTCCGGAGGTATAGGTCGGGAAGCGAGCTCGTTGGTGGGAGAACTGTGGTGCGACCCAAAACGGTCCAAAAGATGGCCGAAGCTTCCAACGAGTGGCGAACGCTCGTCCGGTGTCAGAAACCACTGGAAATGCACTTGCAGCGAAGGAAACGGGCTGAGCTCGAGGACTTCCGGTGCTCGTCCCAAGAAAACGCGAGCGGGAATGCCCCGGACTCAGTTTTCTCGTCCTGGGGTAAAAAGCGGTCCCCCGACGGTTTCTTCCCTTTGCTCCGTATTGGTCATAAGTCTTTCGATCTTCGGGTCTCGTGCTCCAAGGACTTCAACCCACACTCCTGGCATGCTCCCTGACACGTTTTCCGGAGGTATAGGTCGGGAAGCGAGCTCGTTGGAGGGAGAACTGTGGTGCGACCCAAAACGGTCCAAAAGATGGCCGAAGCTTCCAACGAGTGGCGAACGCTCGTCCTGGTGTCAGAAACCACTGGAAATGCACTTGCAGCGAAGGAAACGGGCTGAGCTCGAGGACTTCCGGTGCTCGTCCCAAGAAAACGCGAGCGGGAATGCCCCGGACTCAGTTTTCTCGTCCTGGGGTAAAAAGCGGTCCCCCGACGGTTTCTTCCCTTTGCTCCGTATTGGTCATAAGTCTTTCGATCTTCGGGTCTCGTGCTCCGAGGACTTCAACCCACACTCCTGGCATGCTCCCTGACACGTTTTCCGGAGGTATAGGTCGGGAAGCGAGCTCGTTGGAGGGGAGAACTGTGGTGCGACCCAAAACGGTCCAAAAGATGGCCGAAGCTTCCAACGAGTGGCGAACGCTCGTCCGGTGTCAGAAACCACTGGAAATGCACTTGCAGCGAAGGAAACGGGCTGAGCTCGAGGACTTCCGGTGCTCGTCCCAAGAAAACGCGAGCGGGAATGCCCCGGACTCAGTTTTCTCGTCCTGGGGTAAAAAGGCGGTCCCCCGACGGTTTCTTCCCTTTGCTCCGTATTGGTCATAAGTCTTTCGATCTTCGGGTCTCGTGCTCCGAGGACTTCAACCCACACTCCTGGCATGCTCCCTGACACGTTTTCCGGAGGTATAGGTCGGGAAGCGAGCTCGTTGGAGGGAGAACTGTGGTGCGACCCAAAACGGTCCAAAAGATGGCCGAAGCTTCCAACGAGTGGCGAACGCTCGTCCGGTGTCAGAAACCACTGGAAATGCACTTGCAGCGAAGGAAACGGGCTGAGCTCGAGGACTTCCGGTGCTCGTCCCAAGAAAACGCGAGCGGGAATGCCCCGGACTCAGTTTTCTCGTCCTGGGGTAAAAAGCGGTCCCCCGACGGTTTCTTCCCTTTGCTCCGTATTGGTCATAAGTCTTTCGATCTTCGGGTCTCGTGCTCCGAGGACTTCAACCCACACTCCTGGCATGCTCCCTGACACGTTTTCCGGAGGTATAGGTCGGGAAGCGAGCTCGTTGGAGGGAGAACTGTGGTGCGACCCAAAACGGTCCAAAAGATGGCCGAAGCTTCCAACGAGTGGCGAACGCTCGTCCGGTGTCAGAAACCACTGGAAATGCACTTGCAGCGAAGGAAACGGGCTGAGCTCGAGGACTTCCGGTGCTCGTCCCAAGAAAACGCGAGCGGGAATGCCCCGGACTCAGTTTTCTCGTCCTGGGGTAAAAAGCGGTCCCCCGACGGTTTCTTCCCTTTGCTCCGTATTGGTCATAAGTCTTTCGATCTTCGGGTCTCGTGCTCCGAGGACTTCAACCCACACTCCTGGCATGCTCCCTGACACGTTTTCCGGAGGTATAGGTCGGGAAGCGAGCTCGTTGGAGGGAGAACTGTGGTGCGACCCAAAACGGTCCAAAAGATGGCCGAAGCTTCCAACGTGTGGCGAACGCTCGTCCGGTGTCAGAAACCACTGGAAATGCACTTGCAGCGAAGGAAACGGGCTGAGCTCGAGGACTTCCGGTGCTCGTCCCAAGAAAACGCGAGCGGGAATGCCCCGGACTCAGTTTTCTCGTCCTGGGGTTAAAAAGCGGTCCCCCGACGGTTTCTTCCCTTTGCTCCGTATTGGTCATAAGTCTTTCGATCTTCGGGTCTCGTGCTCCGAGGACTTCAACCCACACTCCTGGCATGCTCCCTGACACGTTTTCCGGAGGTATAGGTCGGGAAGCGAGCTCGTTGGAGGGAGAACTGTGGTGCGACCCAAAACGGTCCAAAAGATGGCCGAAGCTTCCAACGAGTGGCGAACGCTCGTCCGGTGTCAGAAACCACTGGAAATGCACTTGCAGCGAAGGAAACGGGGCTGAGCTCGAGGACTTCCGGTGCTCGTCCCAAGAAAACGCGAGCGGGAATGCCCCGGACTCAGTTTTCTCGTCCTGGGGTAAAAAGCGGTCCCCCGACGGTTTCTTCCCTTTGCTCCGTATTGGTCATAAGTCTTTCGATCTTCGGGTCTCGTGCTCCGAGGACTTCAACCCACACTCCTGGCATGCTCCCTGACACGTTTTCCGGAGGTATAGGTCGGGAAGCGAGCTCGTTGGAGGGAGAACTGTGGTGCGACCCAAAACGGTCCAAAAGATGGCCGAAGCTTCCAACGAGTGGCGAACGCTCGTCCGGTGTCAGAAACCACTGGAAATGCACTTGCAGCGAAGGAAACGGGCTGAGCTCGAGGACTTCCGGTGCTCGTCCCAAGAAAACGCGAGCGGGAATGCCCCGGACTCAGTTTTCTCGTCCTGGGGTAAAAAGCGGTCCCCCGACGGTTTCTTCCCTTTGCTCCGTATTGGTCATAAGTCTTTCGATCTTCGGGTCTCGTGCTCCGAGGACTTCAACCCACACTCCTGGCATGCTCCCTGACACGTTTTCCGGAGGTATAGGTCGGGAAGCGAGCTCGTTGGAGGGAGAACTGTGGTGCGACCCAAAACGGTCCAAAAGATGGCCGAAGCTTCCAACGAGTGGAGAACGCTCGTCCGGTGTCAGAAACCACTGGAAATGCACTTGCAGCGAAGGAAACGGGCTGAGCTCGAGGACTTCCGGTGCTCGTCCCAAGAAAACGCGAGCGGGAATGCCCCGGACTCAGTTTTCTCGTCGTGGGGTAAAAAGCGGTCCCCCGACGGTTTCTTCCCTTTGCTCCGTATTGGTCATAAGTCTTTCGATCTTCGGGTCTCGTGCTCCGAGGACTTCAACCCACACTCCTGGCATGCTCCCTGACACGTTTTCCGGAGGTATAGGTCGGGAAGCGAGCTCGTTGGATGGAGAACTGTGGTGCGACCCAAAACGGTCCAAAAGATGGCCGAAGCTTCCAACGAGTGGCGAACGCTCGTCCGGTGTCAGAAACCACTGGAAATGCACTTGCAGCGAAGGAAACGGGCTGAGCTCGAGGACTTCCGGTGCTCGTCCCAAGAAAACGCGAGCGGGAATGCCCCGGACTCAGTTTTCTCGTCCTGGGGTAAAAAGCGGTCCCCCGACGGTTTCTTCCCTTTGCTCCGTATTGGTCATAAGTCTTTCGATCTTCGGGTCTCGTGCTCCGAGGACTTCAACCCACACTCCTGGCATGCTCCCTGACACGTTTTCCGGAGGTATAGGTCGGGAAGCGAGCTCGTTGGAGGGAGAACTGTGGTGCGACCCAAAACGGTCCAAAAGATGGCCGAAGCTTCCAACGAGTGGCGAACGCTCGTCCGGTGTCAGAAACCACTGGAAATGCACTTGCAGCGAAGGAAACGGGCTGAGCTCGAGGACTTCCGGTGCTCGTCCCAAGAAAACGCGAGCGGGGAATGCCCCGGACTCAGTTTTCTCGTCCTGGGGTAAAAAGCGGTCCCCCGACGGTTTCTTCCCTTTGCTCCGTATTGGTCATAAGTCTTTCGATCTTCGGGTCTCGTGCTCCGAGGACTTCAACCCACACTCCTGGCATGCTCCCTGACACGTTTTCCGGAGGTATAGGTCGGGAAGCGAGCTCGTTGGAGGGAGAACTGTGGTGCGACCCAAAACGGTCCAAAAGATGGCCGAAGCTTCCAACGAGTGGCGAACGCTCGTCCGGTGTCAGAAACCACTGGAAATGCACTTGCAGCGAAGGAAACGGGCTGAGCTCGAGGACTTCCGGTGCTCGTCCCAAGAAAACGCGAGCGGGAATGCCCCGGACTCAGTTTTCTCGTCCTGGGGTAAAAAGCGGGTCCCCCGACGGTTTCTTCCCTTTGCTCCGTATTGGTCATAAGTCTTTCGATCTTCGGGGTCTCGTGCTCCGAGGACTTCAACCCACACTCCTGGCATGCTCCCTGACACGTTTTCCGGAGGTATAGGTCGGGAAGCGAGCTCGTTGGAGGGAGAACTGTGGGAGCGACCCAAAACGGTCCAAAAGATGGCCGAAGCTTCCAACGTGTGGCGAACGCTCGTCCGGTGTCAGAAACCACTGGAAATGCACTTGCAGCGAAGGAAACGGGCTGAGCTCGAGGACTTCCGGTGCTCGTCCCAAGAAAACGCGAGCGGGAATGCCCCGGACTCAGTTTTCTCGTCCTGGGGTAAAAAGCGGTCCCCCGACGGTTTCTTCCCTTTGCTCCGTATTGGTCATAAGTCTTTCGATCTTCGGGTCTCGTGTTCAACCCACACTCCTGGCATGCTCCCTGACACGTTTTCCGGAGGTATAGGTCGGGAAGCGAGCTCGTTGGAGGGAGAACTGTGGTGCGACCCAAAACGGTCCAAAAGATGGCCGAAGCTTCCAACGAGTGGCGAACGCTCGTCCGGTGTCAGAAACCACTGGAAATGCACTTGCAGCGAAGGAAACGGGCTGAGCTCGAGGACTTCCGGTGCTCGTCCCAAGAAAACGCGAGCGGGAATGCCCCGGACTCAGTTTTCTCGTCCTGGGGTAAAAAGCGGTCCCCCGACGGTTTCTTCCCTTTGCTCCGTATTGGTCATAAGTCTTTCGATCTTCGGGTCTCGTGCTCCGAGGACTTCAACCCACACTCCTGGCATGCTCCCTGACACGTTTTCCGGAGGTATAGGTCGGGAAGCGAGCTCGTTGGAGGGAGAACTGTGGTGCGACCCAAAACGGTCCAAAAGATGGCCGAAGCTTCCAACGAGTGGCGAACGCTCGTCCGGTGTCAGAAACCACTGGAAATGCACTTGCAGCGAAGGAAACGGGCTGAGCTCGAGGACTTCCGGTGCTCGTCCCAAGAAAACGCGAGCGGGAATGCCCCGGACTCAGTTTTCTCGTCCTGGGGTAAAAAGCGATCCCCCGACGGTTTCTTCCCTTTGCTCCGTATTGGTCATAAGTCTTTCGATCTTCGGGTCTCGTGCTCCGAGGACTTCAACCCACACTCCTGGCATGCTCCCTGACACGTTTTCCGGAGGTATAGGTCGGGAAGCGAGCTCGTTGGAGGGAGAACTGTGGTGCGACCCAAAACGGTCCAAAAGATGGCCGAAGCTTCCAACGAGTGGCGAACGCTCGTCCGGTGTCAGAAACCACTGGAAATGCACTTGCAGCGAAGGAAACGGGCTGAGCTCGAGGACTTCCGGTGCTCGTCCCAAGAAAACGCGAGCGGGAATGCCCCGGACTCAGTTTTCTCGTCCTGGGGTAAAAAGCGGTCCCCCGACGGTTTCTTCCCTTTGCTCCGTATTGGTCATAAGTCTTTCGATCTTCGGGTCTCGTGCTCCGAGGACTTCAACCCACACTCCTGGCATGCTCCCTGACATGTTATCCGGAGGTATAGGTCGGGAAGCGAGCTCTTTGGAGGGAGAACTGTGGTGCGACCCAAAACGGTCCAAAAGATGGCCGAAGCTTCCAACGAGTGGCGAACGCTCGTCCGGTGTCAGAAACCACTGGAAATGCACTTGCAGCGAAGGAAACGGGCTGAGCTCGAGGACTTCCGGTGCTCGTCCCAAGAAAACGCGAGCGGGAATGCCCCGGACTCAGTTTTCTCGTCCTGGGGTAAAAAGCGGTCCCCCGACGGTTTCTTCCCTTTGCTCCGTATTGGTCATAAGTCTTTCGATCTTCGGGTCTCGTGCTCCGAGGACTTCAACCCACACTCCTGGCATGCTCCCTGACACGTTTTCCGGAGGTATAGGTCGGGAAGCGAGCTCGTTGGAGGGAGAACTGTGGTGCGACCCAAAACGGTCCAAAAGATGGCCGAAGCTTCCAACGAGTGGCGAACGCTCGTCCGGTGTCAGAAACCACTGGAAATGCACTTGCAGCGAAGGAAACGGGCTGAGCTCGAGGACTTCCGGTGCTCGTCCCAAGAAAATGCGAGCGGGAATGCCCCGGACTCAGTTTTCTCGTCCTGGGGTAAAAAGCGGTCCCCCGACGGTTTCTTCCCTTTGCTCCGTATTGGTCATAAGTCTTTCGATCTTCGGGTCTCGTGCTCCGAGGACTTCAACCCACACTCCTGGCATGCTCCCTGACACGTTTTCCGGAGGTATAGGTCGGGAAGCGAGCTCGTTGGAGGGAGAACTGTGGTGCGACCCAAAACGGTCCAAAAGATGGCCGAAGCTTCCAACGAGTGGCGAACGCTCGTCCGGTGTCAGAAACCACTGGAAATGCACTTGCAGCGAAGGAAACGGGCTGAGCTCGAGGACTTCCGGTGCTCGTCCCAAGAAAACGCGAGCGGGAATGCCCCGGACTCAGTTTTCTCGTCCTGGGGTAAAAAGCGGTCCCCCGACGGTTTCTTCCCTTTGCTCCGTATTGGTCATAAGTCTTTCGATCTTCGGGTCTCGTGCTCCGAGGACTTCAACCCACACTCCTGGCATGCTCCCTGACACGTTTTCCGGAGGTATAGGTCGGGAAGCGAGCTCGTTGGAGGGAGAACTGTGGTGCGACCCAAAACGGTCCAAAAGATGGCCGAAGCTTCCAACGAGTGGCGAACGCTCGTCCGGTGTCAGAAACCACTGGAAATGCACTTGCAGCGAAGGAAACGGGCTGAGCTCGAGGACTTCCGGTGCTCGTCCCAAGAAAACGCGAGCGGGAATGCCCCGGACTCAGTTTTCTCGTCCTGGGGTAAAAAGCGGTCCCCCGACGGTTTCTTCCCTTTGCTCCGTATTGGTCATAAGTCTTTCGATCTTCGGGTCTCGTGCTCCGAGGACTTCAACCCACACTCCTGGCATGCTCCCTGACACGTTTTCCGGAGGTATAGGTCGGGAAGCGAGCTCGTTGGAGGGAGAACTGTGGTGCGACCCAAAACGGTCCAAAAGATGGCCGAAGCTTCCAACGAGTGGCGAACGCTCGTCCGGTGTCAGAAACCACTGGAAATGCACTTGCAGCGAAGGAAACGGGCTGAGCTCGAGGACTTCCGGTGCTCGTCCCAAGAAAACGCGAGCGGGAATGCCCCGGACTCAGTTTTCTCGTCCTGGGGTAAAAAGCGGTCCCCCGACGGTTTCTTCCCTTTGCTCCGTATTGGTCATAAGTCTTTCGATCTTCGGGTCTCGTGCTCCGAGGACTTCAACCCACACTCCTGGCATGCTCCCTGACACGTTTTCCGGAGGTATAGGTCGGGAAGCGAGCTCGTTGGAGGGAGAACTGTGGTGCGACCCAAAACGGTCCAAAAGATGGCCGAAGCTTCCAACGTGTGGCGAACGCTCGTCCGGTGTCAGAAACCACTGGAAATGCACTTGCAGCGAAGGAAACGGGCTGAGCTCGAGGACTTCCGGTGCTCGTCCCAAGAAAACGCGAGCGGGAATGCCCCGGACTCAGTTTTCTCGTCCTGGGGTAAAAAGCGGTCCCCCGACGGTTTCTTCCCTTTGCTCCGTATTGGTCATAAGTCTTTCGATCTTCGGGTCTCGTGCTCCGAGGACTTCAACCCACACTCCTGGCATGCTCCCTGACACGTTTTCCGGAGGTATAGGTCGGGAAGCGAGCTCGTTGGAGGGAGAACTGTGGTGCGACCCAAAACGGTCCAAAAGATGGCCGAAGCTTCCAACGAGTGGCGAACGCTCGTCCGGTGTCAGAAACCACTGGAAATGCACTTGCAGCGAAGGAAACGGGCTGAGCTCGAGGACTTCCGGTGCTCGTCCCAAGAAAACGCGAGCGGGAATGCCCCGGACTCAGTTTTCTCGTCCTGGGGTAAAAAGCGGTCCCCCGACGGTTTCTTCCCTTTGCTCCGTATTGGTCATAAGTCTTTCGATCTTCGGGTCTCGTGCTCCGAGGACTTCAACCCACACTCCTGGCATGCTCCCTGACACGTTTTCCGGAGGTATAGGTCGGGAAGCGAGCTCGTTGGAGGGAGAACTGTGGTGCGACCCAAAACGGTCCAAAAGATGGCCGAAGCTTCCAACGAGTGGCGAACGCTCGTCCGGTGTCAGAAACCACTGGAAATGCACTTGCAGCGAAGGAAACGGGCTGAGCTCGAGGACTTCCGGTGCTCGTCCCAAGAAAACGCGAGCGGGAATGCCCCGGACTCAGTTTTCTCGTCCTGGGGTAAAAAGCGGTCCCCCGACGGTTTCTTCCCTTTGCTCCGTATTGGTCATAAGTCTTTCGATCTTCGGGTCTCGTGCTCCGAGGACTTCAACCCACACTCCTGGCATGCTCCCTGACACGTTTTCCGGAGGTATAGGTCGGGAAGCGAGCTCGTTGGAGGGAGAACTGTGGTGCGACCCAAAACGGTCCAAAAGATGGCCGAAGCTTCCAACGAGTGGCGAACGCTCGTCCGGTGTCAGAAACCACTGGAAATGCACTTGCAGCGAAGGAAACGGGCTGAGCTCGAGGACTTCCGGTGCTCGTCCCAAGAAAACGCGAGCGGGAATGCCCCGGACTCAGTTTTCTCGTCCTGGGGTAAAAAGCGGTCCCCCGACGGTTTCTTCCCTTTGCTCCGTATTGGTCATAAGTCTTTCGATCTTCGGGTCTCGTGCTCCGAGGACTTCAACCCACACTCCTGGCATGCTCCCTGACATGTTATCCGGAGGTATAGGTCGGGAAGCGAGCTCTTTGGAGGGAGAACTGTGGTGCGACCCAAAACGGTCCAAAAGATGGCCGAAGCTTCCAACGAGTGGCGAACGCTCGTCCGGTGTCAGAAACCACTGGAAATGCACTTGCAGCGAAGGAAACGGGCTGAGCTCGAGGACTTCCGGTGCTCGTCCCAAGAAAACGCGAGCGGGAATGCCCCGGACTCAGTTTTCTCGTCCTGGGGTAAAAAGCGGTCCCCCGACGGTTTCTTCCCTTTGCTCCGTATTGGTCATAAGTCTTTCGATCTTCGGGTCTCGTGCTCCGAGGACTTCAACCCACACTCCTGGCATGCTCCCTGACACGTTTTCCGGAGGTATAGGTCGGGAAGCGAGCTCGTTGGAGGGAGAACTGTGGTGCGACCCAAAACGGTCCAAAAGATGGCCGAAGCTTCCAACGAGTGGCGAACGCTCGTCCGGTGTCAGAAACCACTGGAAATGCACTTGCAGCGAAGGAAACGGGCTGAGCTCGAGGACTTCCGGTGCTCGTCCCAAGAAAATGCGAGCGGGAATGCCCCGGACTCAGTTTTCTCGTCCTGGGGTAAAAAGCGGTCCCCCGACGGTTTCTTCCCTTTGCTCCGTATTGGTCATAAGTCTTTCGATCTTCGGGTCTCGTGCTCCGAGGACTTCAACCCACACTCCTGGCATGCTCCCTGACACGTTTTCCGGAGGTATAGGTCGGGAAGCGAGCTCGTTGGAGGGAGAACTGTGGTGCGACCCAAAACGGTCCAAAAGATGGCCGAAGCTTCCAACGAGTGGCGAACGCTCGTCCGGTGTCAGAAACCACTGGAAATGCACTTGCAGCGAAGGAAACGGGCTGAGCTCGAGGACTTCCGGTGCTCGTCCCAAGAAAACGCGAGCGGGAATGCCCCGGACTCAGTTTTCTCGTCCTGGGGTAAAAAGCGGTCCCCCGACGGTTTCTTCCCTTTGCTCCGTATTGGTCATAAGTCTTTCGATCTTCGGGTCTCGTGCTCCGAGGACTTCAACCCACACTCCTGGCATGCTCCCTGACACGTTTTCCGGAGGTATAGGTCGGGAAGCGAGCTCGTTGGAGGGAGAACTGTGGTGCGACCCAAAACGGTCCAAAAGATGGCCGAAGCTTCCAACGAGTGGCGAACGCTCGTCCGGTGTCAGAAACCACTGGAAATGCACTTGCAGCGAAGGAAACGGGCTGAGCTCGAGGACTTCCGGTGCTCGTCCCAAGAAAACGCGAGCGGGAATGCCCCGGACTCAGTTTTCTCGTCCTGGGGTAAAAAGCGGTCCCCCGACGGTTTCTTCCCTTTGCTCCGTATTGGTCATAAGTCTTTCGATCTTCGGGTCTCGTGCTCCGAGGACTTCAACCCACACTCCTGGCATGCTCCCTGACACGTTTTCCGGAGGTATAGGTCGGGAAGCGAGCTCGTTGGAGGGAGAACTGTGGTGCGACCCAAAACGGTCCAAAAGATGGCCGAAGCTTCCAACGAGTGGCGAACGCTCGTCCGGTGTCAGAAACCACTGGAAATGCACTTGCAGCGAAGGAAACGGGCTGAGCTCGAGGACTTCCGGTGCTCGTCCCAAGAAAACGCGAGCGGGAATGCCCCGGACTCAGTTTTCTCGTCCTGGGGTAAAAAGCGGTCCCCCGACGGTTTCTTCCCTTTGCTCCGTATTGGTCATAAGTCTTTCGATCTTCGGGTCTCGTGCTCCGAGGACTTCAACCCACACTCCTGGCATGCTCCCTGACACGTTTTCCGGAGGTATAGGTCGGGAAGCGAGCTCGTTGGAGGGAGAACTGTGGTGCGACCCAAAACGGTCCAAAAGATGGCTGAAGCTTCCAACGAGTGGCGAACGCTCGTCCGGTGTCAGAAACCACTGGAAATGCACTTGCAGCGAAGGAAACGGGCTGAGCTCGAGGACTTCCGGTGCTCGTCCCAAGAAAACGCGAGCGGGAATGCCCCGGACTCAGTTTTCTCGTCCTGGGGTAAAAAGCGGTCCCCCGACGGTTTCTTCCCTTTGCTCCGTATTGGTCATAAGTCTTTCGATCTTCGGGTCTCGTGCTCCGAGGACTTCAACCCACACTCCTGGCATGCTCCCTGACATGTTATCCGGAGGTATAGGTCGGGAAGCGAGCTCTTTGGAGGGAGAACTGTGGTGCGACCCAAAACGGTCCAAAAGATGGCCGAAGCTTCCAACGAGTGGCGAACGCTCGTCCGGTGTCAGAAACCACTGGAAATGCACTTGCAGCGAAGGAAACGGGCTGAGCTCGAGGACTTCCGGTGCTCGTCCCAAGAAAACGCGAGCGGGAATGCCCCGGACTCAGTTTTCTCGTCCTGGGGTAAAAAGCGGTCCCCCGACGGTTTCTTCCCTTTGCTCCGTATTGGTCATAAGTCTTTCGATCTTCGGGTCTCGTGCTCCGAGGACTTCAACCCACACTCCTGGCATGCTCCCTGACACGTTTTCCGGAGGTATAGGTCGGGAAGCGAGCTCGTTGGAGGGAGAACTGTGGTGCGACCCAAAACGGTCCAAAAGATGGCCGAAGCTTCCAACGAGTGGCGAACGCTCGTCCGGTGTCAGAAACCACTGGAAATGCACTTGCAGCGAAGGAAACGGGCTGAGCTCGAGGACTTCCGGTGCTCGTCCCAAGAAAATGCGAGCGGGAATGCCCCGGACTCAGTTTTCTCGTCCTGGGGTAAAAAGCGGTCCCCCGACGGTTTCTTCCCTTTGCTCCGTATTGGTCATAAGTCTTTCGATCTTCGGGTCTCGTGCTCCGAGGACTTCAACCCACACTCCTTGCATGCTCCCTGACACGTTTTCCGGAGGTATAGGTCGGGAAGCGAGCTCGTTGGAGGGAGAACTGTGGTGCGACCCAAAACGGTCCAAAAGATGGCCGAAGCTTCCAACGAGTGGCGAACGCTCGTCCGGTGTCAGAAACCACTGGAAATGCACTTGCAGCGAAGGAAACGGGCTGAGCTCGAGGACTTCCGGTGCTCGTCCCAAGAAAACGCGAGCGGGAATGCCCCGGACTCAGTTTTCTCGTCCTGGGGTAAAAAGCGGTCCCCCGACGGTTTCTTCCCTTTGCTCCGTATTGGTCATAAGTCTTTCGATCTTCGGGTCTCGTGCTCCGAGGACTTCAACCCACACTCCTGGCATGCTCCCTGACACGTTTTCCGGAGGTATAGGTCGGGAAGCGAGCTCGTTGGAGGGAGAACTGTGGTGCGACCCAAAACGGTCCAAAAGATGGCCGAAGCTTCCAACGAGTGGCGAACGCTCGTCCGGTGTCAGAAACCACTGGAAATGCACTTGCAGCGAAGGAAACGGGCTGAGCTCGAGGACTTCCGGTGCTCGTCCCAAGAAAACGCGAGCGGGAATGCCCCGGACTCAGTTTTCTCGTCCTGGGGTAAAAAGCGGTCCCCCGACGGTTTCTTCCCTTTGCTCCGTATTGGTCATAAGTCTTTCGATCTTCGGGTCTCGTGCTCCGAGGACTTCAACCCACACTCCTGGCATGCTCCCTGACACGTTATCCGGAGGTATAGGTCGGGAAGCGAGCTCTTTGGAGGGAGAACTGTGGTGCGACCCAAAACGGTCCAAAAGATGGCCGAAGCTTCCAACGAGTGGCGAACGCTCGTCCGGTGTCAGAAACCACTGGAAATGCACTTGCAGCGAAGGAAACGGGCTGAGCTCGAGGACTTCCGGTGCTCGTCCCAAGAAAACGCGAGCGGGAATGCCCCGGACTCAGTTTTCTCGTCCTGGGGTAAAAAGCGGTCCCCCGACGGTTTCTTCCCTTTGCTCCGTATTGGTCATAAGTCTTTCGATCTTCGGGTCTCGTGCTCCGAGGACTTCAACCCACACTCCTGGCATGCTCCCTGACACGTTTTCCGGAGGTATAGGTCGGGAAGCGAGCTCGTTGGAGGGAGAACTGTGATGCGACCCAAAACGGTCCAAAAGATGGCCGAAGCTTCCAACGAGTGGCGAACGCTCGTCCGGTGTCAGAAACCACTGGAAATGCACTTGCAGCGAAGGAAACGGGCTGAGCTCGAGGACTTCCGGTGCTCGTCCCAAGAAAACGCGAGCGGGAATGCCCCGGACTCAGTTTTCTCGTCCTGGGGTAAAAAGCGGTCCCCCGACGGTTTCTTCCCTTTGCTCCGTATTGGTCATAAGTCTTTCGATCTTCGGGTCTCGTGCTCCGAGGACTTCAACCCACACTCCTGGCATGCTCCCTGACACGTTTTCCGGAGGTATAGGTCGGGAAGCGAGCTCGTTGGAGGGAGAACTGTGGTGCGACCCAAAACGGTCCAAAAGATGGCCGAAGCTTCCAACGAGTGGCGAACGCTCGTCCGGTGTCAGAAACCACTGGAAATGCACTTGCAGCGAAGGAAACGGGCTGAGCTCGAGGACTTCCGGTGCTCGTCCCAAGAAAACGCGAGCGGGAATGCCCCGGACTCAGTTTTCTCGTCCTGGGGTAAAAAGCGGTCCCCCGACGGTTTCTTCCCTTTGCTCCGTATTGGTCATAAGTCTTTCGATCTTCGGGTCTCGTGCTCCGAGGACTTCAACCCACACTCCTGGCGTGCTCCCCGACACGTTTTCTGGAGGTATAGGTCGGGAAGCGAGCTCGTTGGAGGGAGAACTGTGGTGCGACCCAAAACGGTCCAAAAGATGGCCGAAGCTTCCAACGAGTGGCGAACGCTCGTCCGGTGTCAGAAACCACTGGAAATGCACTTGCAGCGAAGGAAACGGGCTGAGCTCGAGGACTTCCAGTGCTCGTCCCAAGAAAACGCGAGCGGGAATGCCCCGGACTCAGTTTTCTCGTCCTGGGGTAAAAAGCGGTCCCCCGACGGTTTCTTCCCTTTGCTCCGTATTGGTCATAAGTCTTTCGATCTTCGGGTCTCGTGCTCCGAGGACTTCAACCCACACTCCTGGCATGCTCCCCGACACGTTTTCCGGAGGTATAGGTCGGGAAGCGAGCTCGTTGGAGGGAGAACTGTGGTGCGACCCAAAACGATCCAAAAGATGGCCGAAGCTTCCAACGAGTGGCGAACGCTCGTCCGGTGTCAGAAACCACTGGAAATGCACTTGCAGCGAAGGAAACGGGCGGAGCTCGAGGACTTCCGGTGCTCGTCCCAAGAAAACGCGAGCGGGAATGCCCCGGACTCAGTTTTCTCGTCCTGGGGTAAAAAGCGGTCCCCCGACGGTTTCTTCCCTTTGCTCCGTATTGGTCATAAGTCTTTCGATCTTCGGGTCTCGTGCTCCGAGGACTTCAACCCACACTCCTGGCATGCTCCCTGACACGTTTTCCGGAGGTATAGGTCGGGAAGCGAGCTCGTTGGAGGGAGAACTGTGGTGCGACCCAAAACGGTCCAAAAGATGGCCGAAGCTTCCAACGAGTGGCGAACGCTCGTCCGGTGTCAGAAACCACTGGAAATGCACTTGCAGCGAAGGAAACGGGCTGAGCTCGAGGACTTCCGGTGCTCGTCCCAAGAAAACGCGAGCGGGAATGCCCCGGACTCAGTTTTCTCGTCCTGGGGTAAAAAGCGGTCCCCCGACGGTTTCTTCCCTTTGCTCCGTATTGGTCATAAGTCTTTCGATCTTCGGGTCTCGTGCTCCGAGGACTTCAACCCACACTCCTGGCATGCTCCCTGACACGTTTTCCGGAGGTATAGGTCGGGAAGCGAGCTCGTTGGAGGGAGAACTGTGGTGCGACCCAAAACGGTCCAAAAGATGGCCGAAGCTTCCAACGAGTGGCGAACGCTCGTCCGGTGTCAGAAACCACTGGAAATGCACTTGCAGCGAAGGAAACGGGCTGAGCTCGAGGACTTCCGGTGCTCGTCCCAAGAAAACGCGAGCGGGAATGCCCCGGACTCAGTTTTCTCGTCCTGGGGTAAAAAGCGGTCCCCCGACGGTTTCTTCCCTTTGCTCCGTATTGGTCATAAGTCTTTCGATCTTCGGGTCTCGTGCTCCGAGGACTTCAACCCACACTCCTGGCATGCTCCCTGACACGTTTTCCGGAGGTATAGGTCGGGAAGCGAGCTCGTTGGAGGGAGAACTGTGGTGCGACCCAAAACGGTCCAAAAGATGGCCGAAGCTTCCAACGAGTGGCGAACGCTCGTCCGGTGTCAGAAACCACTGGAAATGCACTTGCAGCGAAGGAAACGGGCTGAGCTCGAGGACTTCCGGTGCTCGTCCCAAGAAAACGCGAGCGGGAATGCCCCGGACTCAGTTTTCTCGTCCTGGGGTAAAAAGCGGTCCCCCGACGGTTTCTTCCCTTTGCTCCGTATTGGTCATAAGTCTTTCGATCTTCGGGTCTCGTGCTCCGAGGACTTCAACCCACACTCCTGGCATGCTCCCTGACACGTTATCCGGAGGTATAGGTCGGGAAGCGAGCTCTTTGGAGGGAGAATTGTGGTGCGACCCAAAACGGTCCAAAAGATGGCCGAAGCTTCCAACGAGTGGCGAACGCTCGTCCGGTGTCAGAAACCACTGGAAATGCACTTGCAGCGAAGGAAACGGGCTGAGCTCGAGGACTTCCGGTGCTCGTCCCAAGAAAACGCGAGCGGGAATGCCCCGGACTCAGTTTTCTCGTCCTGGGGTAAAAAGCGGTCCCCCGACGGTTTCTTCCCTTTGCTCCGTATTGGTCATAAGTCTTTCGATCTTCGGGTCTCGTGCTCCGAGGACTTCAACCCACACTCCTGGCATGCTCCCTGACACGTTTTCCGGAGGTATAGGTCGGGAAGCGAGCTCGTTGGAGGGAGAACTGTGGTGCGACCCAAAACGGTCCAAAAGATGGCCGAAGCTTCCAACGAGTGGCGAACGCTCGTCCGGTGTCAGAAACCACTGGAAATGCACTTGCAGCGAAGGAAACGGGCTGAGCTCGAGGACTTCCGGTGCTCGTCCCAAGAAAACGCGAGCGGGAATGCCCCGGACTCAGTTTTCTCGTCCTGGGGTAAAAAGCGGTCCCCCGACGGTTTCTTCCCTTTGCTCCGTATTGGTCATAAGTCTTTCGATCTTCGGGTCTCGTGCTCCGAGGACTTCAACCCACACTCCTGGCATGCTCCCTGACACGTTTTCCGGAGGTATAGGTCGGGAAGCGAGCTCGTTGGAGGGAGAACTGTGGTGCGACCCAAAACGGTCCAAAAGATGGCCGAAGCTTCCAACGAGTGGCGAACGCTCGTCCGGTGTCAAAAACCACTGGAAATGCACTTGCAGCGAAGGAAACGGGCTGAGCTCGAGGACTTCCGGTGCTCGTCCCAAGAAAATGCGAGCGGGAATGCCCCGGACTCAGTTTTCTCGTCCTGGGGTAAAAAGCGGTCCCCCGACGGTTTCTTCCCTTTGCTCCGTATTGGTCATAAGTCTTTCGATCTTCGGGTCTCGTGCTCCGAGGACTTCAACCCACACTCCTGGCATGCTCCCTGACACGTTTTCCGGAGGTATAGGTCGGGAAGCGAGCTCGTTGGAGGGAGAACTGTGGTGCGACCCAAAACGGTCCAAAAGATGGCCGAAGCTTCCAACGAGTGGCGAACGCTCGTCCGGTGTCAGAAACCACTGGAAATGCACTTGCAGCGAAGGAAACGGGCTGAGCTCGAGGACTTCCGGTGCTCGTCCCAAGAAAACGCGAGCGGGAATGCCCCGGACTCAGTTTTCTCGTCCTGGGGTAAAAAGCGGTCCCCCGACGGTTTCTTCCCTTTGCTCCGTATTGGTCATAAGTCTTTCGATCTTCGGGTCTCGTGCTCCGAGGACTTCAACCCACACTCCTGGCATGCTCCCTGACACGTTTTCCGGAGGTATAGGTCGGGAAGCGAGCTCGTTGGAGGGAGAACTGTGGTGCGACCCAAAACGGTCCAAAAGATGGCCGAAGCTTCCAACGAGTGGCGAACGCTCGTCCGGTGTCAGAAACCACTGGAAATGCACTTGCAGCGAAGGAAACGGGCTGAGCTCGAGGACTTCCGGTGCTCGTCCCAAGAAAACGCGAGCGGGAATGCCCCGGACTCAGTTTTCTCGTCCTGGGGTAAAAAGCGGTCCCCCGACGGTTTCTTCCCTTTGCTCCGTATTGGTCATAAGTCTTTCGATCTTCGGGTCTCGTGCTCCGAGGACTTCAACCCACACTCCTGGCATGCTCCCTGACACGTTTTCCGGAGGTATAGGTCGGGAAGCGAGCTCGTTGGAGGGAGAACTGTGGTGCGACCCAAAACGGTCCAAAAGATGGCCGAAGCTTCCAACGAGTGGCGAACGCTCGTCCGGTGTCAGAAACCACTGGAAATGCACTTGCAGCGAAGGAAACGGGCTGAGCTCGAGGACTTCCGGTGCTCGTCCCAAGAAAACGCGAGCGGGAATGCCCCGGACTCAGTTTTCTCGTCCTGGGGTAAAAAGCGGTCCCCCGACGGTTTCTTCCCTTTGCTCCGTATTGGTCATAAGTCTTTCGATCTTCGGGTCTCGTGCTCCGAGGACTTCAACCCACACTCCTGGCATGCTCCCTGACACGTTTTCCGGAGGTATAGGTCGGGAAGCGAGCTCGTTGGAGGGAGAACTGTGGTGCGACCCAAAACGGTCCAAAAGATGGCCGAAGCTTCCAACGAGTGGCGAACGCTCGTCCGGTGTCAGAAACCACTGGAAATGCACTTGCAGCGAAGGAAACGGGCTGAGCTCGAGGACTTTCGGTGCTCGTCCGAAGAAAACGCGAGCGGGAATGCCCCGGACTCAGTTTTCTCGTCCTGGGGTAAAAAGCGGTCCCCCGACGGTTTCTTCCCTTTGCTCCGTATTGGTCATAAGTCTTTCGATCTTCGGGTCTCGTGCTCCAAGGACTTCAACCCACACTCCTGGCATGCTCCCTGACACGTTTTCCGGAGGTATAGGTCGGGAAGCGAGCACGTTGGAGGGAGAACTGTGGTGCGACCCAAAACGGTCCAAAAGATGGCCGAAGCTTCCAACGAGTGGCGAACGCTCGTCCGGTGTCAGAAACCACTGGAAATGCACTTGCAGCGAAGGAAACGGGCTGAGCTCGAGGACTTCCGGTGCTCGTCCCAAGAAAACGCGAGCGGGAATGCCCCGGACTCAGTTTTCTCGTCCTGGGGTAAAAAGCGGTCCCCCGACGGTTTCTTCCCTTTGCTCCGTATTGGTCATAAGTCTTTCGATCTTCGGGTCTCGTGCTCCGAGGACTTCAACCCACACTCCTGGCATGCTCCCTGACACGTTTTCCGGAGGTATAGGTCGGGAAGCGAGCTCGTTGGAGGGAGAACTGTGGTGCGACCCAAAACGGTCCAAAAGATGGCCGAAGCTTCCAACGAGTGGCGAACGCTCGTCCGGTGTCAGAAACCACTGGAAATGCACTTGCAGCGAAGGAAACGGGCTGAGCTCGAGGACTTCCGGTGCTCGTCCCAAGAAAACGCGAGCGGGAATGCCCCGGACTCAGTTTTCTCGTCCTGGGGTAAAAAGCGGTCCCCCGACGGTTTCTTCCCTTTGCTCCGTATTGGTCATAAGTCTTTCGATCTTCGGGTCTCGTGCTCCGAGGACTTCAACCCACACTCCTGGCATGCTCCCTGACACGTTTTCCGGAGGTATAGGTCGGGAAGCGAGCTCGTTGGAGGGAGAACTGTGGTGCGACCCAAAACGGTCCAAAAGATGGCCGAAGCTTCCAACGAGTGGCGAACGCTCGTCCGGTGTCAGAAACCACTGGAAATGCACTTGCAGCGAAGGAAACGGGCTGAGCTCGAGGACTTCCGGTGCTCGTCCCAAGAAAACGCGAGCGGGAATGCCCCGGACTCAGTTTTCTCGTCCTGGGGTAAAAAGCGGTCCCCCGACGGTTTCTTCCCTTTGCTCCGTATTGGTCATAAGTCTTTCGATCTTCGGGTCCCGTGCTCCGAGGACTTCAACCCACACTCCTGGCATGCTCCCTGACACGTTTTCCGGAGGTATAGGTCGGGAAGCGAGCTCGTTGGAGGGAGAACTGTGGTGCGACCCAAAACGGTCCAAAAGATGGCCGAAGCTTCCAACGAGTGGCGAACGCTCGTCCGGTGTCAGAAACCACTGGAAATGCACTTGCAGCGAAGGAAACGGGCTGAGCTCGAGGACTTCCGGTGCTCGTCCGAAGAAAACGCGAGCGGGAATGCCCCGGACTCAGTTTTCTCGTCCTGGGGTAAAAAGCGGTCCCCCGACGGTTTCTTCCCTTTGCTCCGTATTGGTCATAAGTCTTTCGATCTTCGGGTCTCGTGCTCCGAGGACTTCAACCCACACTCCTGGCATGCTTCCTGACACGTTTTCCGGAGGTATAGGTCGGGAAGCGAGCACGTTGGAGGGAGAACTGTGGTGCGACCCAAAACGGTCCAAAAGATGGCCGAAGCTTCCAACGAGTGGCGAACGCTCGTCCGGTGTCAGAAACCACTGGAAATGCACTTGCAGCGAAGGAAACGGGCTGAGCTCGAGGACTTCCGGTGCTCGTCCCAAGAAAACGCGAGCGGGAATGCCCCGGACTCAGTTTTCTCGTCCTGGGGTAAAAAGCGGTCCCCCGACGGTTTCTTCCCTTTGCTCCGTATTGGTCATAAGTCTTTCGATCTTCGGGTCTCGTGCTCCGAGGACTTCAACCCACACTCCTGGCATGCTCCCTGACACGTTTTCCGGAGGTATAGGTCGGGAAGCGAGCTCGTTGGAGGGAGAACTGTGGTGCGACCCAAAACGGTCCAAAAGATGGCCGAAGCTTCCAACGAGTGGCGAACGCTCGTCCGGTGTCAGAAACCACTGGAAATGCACTTGCAGCGAAGGAAACGGGCTGAGCTCGAGGACTTCCGGTGCTCGTCCCAAGAAAACGCGAGCGGGAATGCCCCGGACTCAGTTTTCTCGTCCTGGGGTAAAAAGCGGTCCCCCGACGGTTTCTTCCCTTTGCTCCGTATTGGTCATAAGTCTTTCGATCTTCGGGTCTCGTGCTCCGAGGACTTCAACCCACACTCCTGGCATGCTCCCTGACACGTTTTCCGGAGGTATAGGTCGGGAAGCGAGCTCGTTGGAGGGAGAACTGTGGTGCGACCCAAAACGGTCCAAAAGATGGCCGAAGCTTCCAACGAGTGGCGAACGCTCGTCCGGTGTCAGAAACCACTGGAAATGCACTTGCAGCGAAGGAAACGGGCTGAGCTCGAGGACTTCCGGTGCTCGTCCCAAGAAAACGCGAGCGGGAATGCCCCGGACTCAGTTTTCTCGTCCTGGGGTAAAAAGCGGTCCCCCGACGGTTTCTTCCCTTTGCTCCGTATTGGTCATAAGTCTTTCGATCTTCGGGTCCCGTGCTCCGAGGACTTCAACCCACACTCCTGGCATGCTCCCTGACACGTTTTCCGGAGGTATAGGTCGGGAAGCGAGCTCGTTGGAGGGAGAACTGTGGTGCGACCCAAAACGGTCCAAAAGATGGCCGAAGCTTCCAACGAGTGGCGAACGCTCGTCCGGTGTCAGAAACCACTGGAAATGCACTTGCAGCGAAGGAAACGGGCTGAGCTCGAGGACTTCCGGTGCTCGTCCGAAGAAAACGCGAGCGGGAATGCCCCGGACTCAGTTTTCTCGTCCTGGGGTAAAAAGCGGTCCCCCGACGGTTTCTTCCCTTTGCTCCGTATTGGTCATAAGTCTTTCGATCTTCGGGTCTCGTGCTCCGAGGACTTCAACCCACACTCCTGGCATGCTCCCTGACACGTTTTCCGGAGGTATAGGTCGGGAAGCGAGCTCGTTGGAGGGAGAACTGTGGTGCGACCCAAAACGGTCCAAAAGATGGCCGAAGCTTCCAACGAGTGGCGAACGCTCGTCCGGTGTCAGAAACCACTGGAAATGCACTTGCAGCGAAGGAAACGGGCTGAGCTCGAGGACTTCCGGTGCTCGTCCCAAGAAAACGCGAGCGGGAATGCCCCGGACTCAGTTTTCTCGTCCTGGGGTAAAAAGCGGTCCCCCGACGGTTTCTTCCCTTTGCTCCGTATTGGTCATAAGTCTTTCGATCTTCGGGTCTCGTGCTCCGAGGACTTCAACCCACACTCCTGGCATGCTCCCTGACACGTTTTCCGGAGGTATAGGTCGGGAAGCGAGCTCGTTGGAGGGAGAACTGTGGTGCGACCCAAAACGGTCCAAAAGATGGCCGAAGCTTCCAACGAGTGGCGAACGCTCGTCCGGTGTCAGAAACCACTGGAAATGCACTTGCAGCGAAGGAAACGGGCTGAGCTCGAGGACTTCCGGTGCTCGTCCCAAGAAAACGCGAGCGGGAATGCCCCGGACTCAGTTTTCTCGTCCTGGGGTAAAAAGCGGTCCCCCGACGGTTTCTTCCCTTTGCTCCGTATTGGTCATAAGTCTTTCGATCTTCGGGTCTCGTGCTCCGAGGACTTCAACCCACACTCCTGGCATGCTCCCTGACACGTTTTCCGGAGGTATAGGTCGGGAAGCGAGCTCGTTGGAGGGAGAACTGTGGTGCGACCCAAAACGGTCCAAAAGATGGCCGAAGCTTCCAACGAGTGGCGAACGCTCGTCCGGTGTCAGAAACCACTGGAAATGCACTTGCAGCGAAGGAAACGGGCTGAGCTCGAGGACTTCCGGTGCTCGTCCCAAGAAAACGCGAGCGGGAATGCCCCGGACTCAGTTTTCTCGTCCTGGGGTAAAAAGCGGTCCCCCGACGGTTTCTTCCCTTTGCTCCGTATTGGTCATAAGTCTTTCGATCTTCGGGTCTCGTGCTCCGAGGACTTCAACCCACACTCCTGGCATGCTCCCTGACACGTTTTCCGGAGGTATAGGTCGGGAAGCGAGCTCGTTGGAGGGAGAACTGTGGTGCGACCCAAAACGGTCCAAAAGATGGCCGAAGCTTCCAACGAGTGGCGAACGCTCGTCCGGTGTCAGAAACCACTGGAAATGCACTTGCAGCGAAGGAAACGGGCTGAGCTCGAGGACTTCCGGTGCTCGTCCCAAGAAAACGCGAGCGGGAATGCCCCGGACTCAGTTTTCTCGTCCTGGGGTAAAAAGCGGTCCCCCGACGGTTTCTTCCCTTTGCTCCGTATTGGTCATAAGTCTTTCGATCTTCGGGTCTCGTGCTCCGAGGACTTCAACCCACACTCCTGGCATGCTCCCTGACACGTTTTCCGGAGGTATAAGTCGGGAAGCGAGCTCGTTGGAGGGAGAACTGTGGTGCGACCCAAAACGGTCCAAAAGATGGCCGAAGCTTCCAACGAGTGGCGAACGCTCGTCCGGTGTCAGAAACCACTGGAAATGCACTTGCAGCGAAGGAAACGGGCTGAGCTCGAGGACTTCCGGTGCTCGTCCCAAGAAAACGCGAGCGGGAATGCCCCGGACTCAGTTTTCTCGTCCTGGGGTAAAAAGCGGTCCCCCGACGGTTTCTTCCCTTTGCTCCGTATTGGTCATAAGTCTTTCGATCTTCGGGTCTCGTGCTCCGAGGACTTCAACCCACACTCCTGGCATGCTCCCTGACACGTTTTCCGGAGGTATAGGTCGGGAAGCGAGCTCGTTGGAGGGAGAACTGTGGTGCGACCCAAAACGGTCCAAAAGATGGCCGAAGCTTCCAACGAGTGGCGAACGCTCGTCCGGTGTCAGAAACCACTGGAAATGCACTTGCAGCGAAGGAAACGGGCTGAGCTCGAGGACTTCCGGTGCTCGTCCCAAGAAAACGCGAGCGGGAATGCCCCGGACTCAGTTTTCTCGTCCTGGGGTAAAAAGCGGTCCCCCGACGGTTTCTTCCCTTTGCTCCGTATTGGTCATAAGTCTTTCGATCTTCGGGTCTCGTGCTCCGAGGACTTCAACCCACACTCCTGGCATGCTCCCTGACACGTTTTCCGGAGGTATAGGTCGGGAAGCGAGCTCGTTGGAGGGAGAACTGTGGTGCGACCCAAAACGGTCCAAAAGATGGCCGAAGCTTCCAACGAGTGGCGAACGCTCGTCCGGTGTCAGAAACCACTGGAAATGCACTTGCAGCGAAGGAAACGGGCTGAGCTCGAGGACTTCCGGTGCTCGTCCCAAGAAAACGCGAGCGGGAATGCCCCGGACTCAGTTTTCTCGTCCTGGGGTAAAAAGCGGTCCCCCGACGGTTTCTTCCCTTTGCTCCGTATTGGTCATAAGTCTTTCGATCTTCGGGTCTCGTGCTCCGAGGACTTCAACCCACACTCCTGGCATGCTCCCTGACACGTTTTCCGGAGGTATAGGTCGGGAAGCGAGCTCGTTGGAGGGAGAACTGTGGTGCGACCCAAAACGGTCCAAAAGATGGCCGAAGCTTCCAACGAGTGGCGAACGCTCGTCCGGTGTCAGAAACCACTGGAAATGCACTTGCAGCGAAGGAAACGGGCTGAGCTCGAGGACTTCCGGTGCTCGTCCCAAGAAAACGCGAGCGGGAATGCCCCGGACTCAGTTTTCTCGTCCTGGGGTAAAAAGCGGTCCCCCGACGGTTTCTTCCCTTTGCTCCGTATTGGTCATAAGTCTTTCGATCTTCGGGTCTCGTGCTCCGAGGACTTCAACCCACACTCCTGGCATGCTCCCTGACACGTTTTCCGGAGGTATAAGTCGGGAAGCGAGCTCGTTGGAGGGAGAACTGTGGTGCGACCCAAAACGGTCCAAAAGATGGCCGAAGCTTCCAACGAGTGGCGAACGCTCGTCCGGTGTCAGAAACCACTGGAAATGCACTTGCAGCGAAGGAAACGGGCTGAGCTCGAGGACTTCCGGTGCTCGTCCCAAGAAAACGCGAGCGGGAATGCCCCGGACTCAGTTTTCTCGTCCTGGGGTAAAAAGCGGTCCCCCGACGGTTTCTTCCCTTTGCTCCGTATTGGTCATAAGTCTTTCGATCTTCGGGTCTCGTGCTCCGAGGACTTCAACCCACACTCCTGGCATGCTCCCTGACACGTTTTCCGGAGGTATAGGTCGGGAAGCGAGCTCGTTGGAGGGAGAACTGTGGTGCGACCCAAAACGGTCCAAAAGATGGCCGAAGCTTCCAACGAGTGGCGAACGCTCGTCCGGTGTCAGAAACCACTGGAAATGCACTTGCAGCGAAGGAAACGGGCTGAGCTCGAGGACTTCCGGTGCTCGTCCCAAGAAAACGCGAGCGGGAATGCCCCGGACTCAGTTTTCTCGTCCTGGGGTAAAAAGCGGTCCCCCGACGGTTTCTTCCCTTTGCTCCGTATTGGTCATAAGTCTTTCGATCTTCGGGTCTCGTGCTCCGAGGACTTCAACCCACACTCCTGGCATGCTCCCTGACACGTTTTCCGGAGGTATAGGTCGGGAAGCGAGCTCGTTGGAGGGAGAACTGTGGTGCGACCCAAAACGGTCCAAAAGATGGCCGAAGCTTCCAACGAGTGGCGAACGCTCGTCCGGTGTCAGAAACCACTGGAAATGCACTTGCAGCGAAGGAAACGGGCTGAGCTCGAGGACTTTCGGTGCTCGTCCCAAGAAAACGCGAGCGGGAATGCCCCGGACTCAGTTTTCTCGTCCTGGGGTAAAAAGCGGTCCCCCGACGGTTTCTTCCCTTTGCTCCGTATTGGTCATAAGTCTTTCGATCTTCGGGTCTCGTGCTCCGAGGACTTCAACCCACACTCCTGGCATGCTCCCTGACACGTTTTCCGGAGGTATAGGTCGGGAAGCGAGCTCGTTGGAGGGAGAACTGTGGTGCGACCCAAAACGGTCCAAAAGATGGCCGAAGCTTCCAACGAGTGGCGAACGCTCGTCCGGTGTCAGAAACCACTGGAAATGCACTTGCAGCGAAGGAAACGGGCTGAGCTCGAGGACTTCCGGTGCTCGTCCCAAGAAAACGCGAGCGGGAATGCCCCGGACTCAGTTTTCTCGTCCTGGGGTAAAAAGCGGTCCCCCGACGGTTTCTTCCCTTTGCTCCGTATTGGTCATAAGTCTTTCGATCTTCGGGTCTCGTGCTCCGAGGACTTCAACCCACACTCCTGGCATGCTCCCTGACACGTTTTCCGGAGGTATAGGTCGGGAAGCGAGCACGTTGGAGGGAGAACTGTGGTGCGACCCAAAACGGTCCAAAAGATGGCCGAAGCTTCCAACGAGTGGCGAACGCTCGTCCGGTGTCAGAAACCACTGGAAATGCACTTGCAGCGAAGGAAACGGGCTGAGCTCGAGGACTTCCGGTGCTCGTCCCAAGAAAACGCGAGCGGGAATGCTCCGGACTCAGTTTTCTCGTCCTGTGGTAAAAAGCGGTCCCCCGACGGTTTCTTCCCTTTGCTCCGTATTGGTCATAAGTCTTTCGATCTTCGGGTCTCGTGCTCCGAGGACTTCAACCCACACTCCTGGCATGCTCCCTGACACGTTTTCCGGAGGTATAGGTCGGGAAGCGAGCTCGTTGGAGGGAGAACTGTGGTGCGACCCAAAACGGTCCAAAAGATGGCCGAAGCTTCCAACGAGTGGCGAACGCTCGTCCGGTGTCAGAAACCACTGGAAATGCACTTGCAGCGAAGGAAACGAGCTGAGCTCGAGGACTTCCGGTGCTCGTCGCAAGAAAACGCGAGCGGGAATGCCCCGGACTCAGTTTTCTCGTCCTGGGGTAAAAAGCGGTCCCCCGACGGTTTCTTCCCTTTGCTCCGTATTGGTCATAAGTCTTTCGATCTTCGGGTCTCGTGCTCCGAGGACTTCAACCCACACTCCTGGCATGCTCCCTGACACGTTTTCCGGAGGTATAGGTCGGGAAGCGAGCTCGTTGGAGGGAGAACTGTGGTGCGACCCAAAACGGTCCAAAAGATGGCCGAAGCTTCCAACGAGTGGCGAACGCTCGTCCGGTGTCAGAAACCACTGGAAATGCACTTGCAGCGAAGGGAACGGGCTGAGCTCGAGGACTTCCGGTGCTCGTCCCAAGAAAACGCGAGCGGGAATGCCCCGGACTCAGTTTTCTCGTCCTGGGGTAAAAAGCGGTCCCCCGACGGTTTCTTCCCTTTGCTCCGTATTGGTCATAAGTCTTTCGATCTTCGGGTCTCGTGCTCCGAGGACTTCAACCCACACTCCTGGCATGCTCCCTGACACGTTTTCCGGAGGTATAGGTCGGGAAGCGAGCTCGTTGGAGGGAGAACTGTGGTGCGACCCAAAACGGTCCAAAAGATGGCCGAAGCTTCCAACGAGTGGCGAACGCTCGTCCGATGTCAGAAACCACTGGAAATGCACTTGCAGCGAAGGAAACGGGCTGAGCTCGAGGACTTCCGGTGCTCGTCCCAAGAAAACGCGAGCGGGAATGCCCCGGACTCAGTTTTCTCGTCCTGGGGTAAAAAGCGGTCCCCCGACGGTTTCTTCCCTTTGCTCCGTATTGGTCATAAGTCTTTCGATCTTCGGGTCCCGTGCTCCGAGGACTTCAACCCACACTCCTGGCATGCTCCCTGACACGTTTTCCGGAGGTATAGGTCGGGAAGCGAGCTCGTTGGAGGGAGAACTGTGGTGCGACCCAAAACGGTCCAAAAGATGGCCGAAGCTTCCAACGAGTGGCGAACGCTCGTCCGGTGTCAGAAACCACTGGAAATGCACTTGCAGCGAAGGAAACGGGCTGAGCTCGAGGACTTCCGGTGCTCGTCCGAAGAAAACGCGAGCGGGAATGCCCCGGACTCAGTTTTCTCGTCCTGGGGTAAAAAGCGGTCCCCCCGACGGTTTCTTCCCTTTGCTCCGTATTGGTCATAAGTCTTTCGATCTTCGGGTCTCGTGCTCCGAGGACTTCAACCCACACTCCTGGCATGCTCCCTGACACGTTTTCCGGAGGTATAGGTCGGGAAGCGAGCTCGTTGGAGGGAGAACTGTGGTGCGACCCAAAACGGTCCAAAAGATGGCCGAAGCTTCCAACGAGTGGCGAACGCTCGTCCGGTGTCAGAAACCACTGGAAATGCACTTGCAGCGAAGGAAACGGGCTGAGCTCGAGGACTTCCGGTGCTCGTCCCAAGAAAACGCGAGCGGGAATGCCACGGACTCAGTTTTCTCGTCCTGGGGTAAAAAGCGGTCCCCCGACGGTTTCTTCCCTTTGCTCCGTATTGGTCATAAGTCTTTCGATCTTCGGGTCTCGTGCTCCGAGGACTTCAACCCACACTCCTGGCATGCTCCCTGACACGTTTTCCGGAGGTATAGGTCGGGAAGCGAGCTCGTTGGAGGGAGAACTGTGGTGCGACCCAAAACGGTCCAAAAGATGGCCGAAGCTTCCAACGAGTGGCGAACGCTCGTCCGGTGTCAGAAACCACTGGAAATGCACTTGCAGCGAAGGGAACGGGCTGAGCTCGAGGACTT
This sequence comes from Cucumis melo, assembly GCF_025177605.1. NCBI lineage: Eukaryota > Viridiplantae > Streptophyta > Magnoliopsida > Cucurbitales > Cucurbitaceae > Cucumis > Cucumis melo. Next base: position 20,854,198 of record NC_066858.1, on the reverse strand, counting down.
CCGGTGCTCGTCCCAAGAAAACGCGAGCGGGAATGCCCCGGACTCAGTTTTCTCGTCCTGGGGTAAAAAGCGGTCCCCCGACGGTTTCTTCCCTTTGCTCCGTATTGGTCATAAGTCTTTCGATCTTCGGGTCTCGTGCTCCGAGGACTTCAACCCACACTCCTGGCATGCTCCCTGACACGTTTTCCGGAGGTATAGGTCGGGAAGCGAGCTCGTTGGAGGGAGAACTGTGGTGCGACCCAAAACGGCCCAAAAGATGGCCGAAGCTTCCAACGAGTGGCGAACGCTCGTCCGGTGTCAGAAACCACTGGAAATGCACTTGCAGCGAAGGAAACGGGCTGAGCTCGAGGACTTCCGGTGCTCGTCCCAAGAAAACGCGAGCGGGAATGCCCCGGACTCAGTTTTCTCGTCCTGGGGTAAAAAGCGGTCCCCCGACGGTTTCTTCCCTTTGCTCCGTATTGGTCATAAGTCTTTCGATCTTCGGGTCTCGTGCTCCGAGGACTTCAACCCACACTCCTGGCATGCTCCCTGACACGTTTTCCGGAGGTATAGGTCGGGAAGCGAGCTCGTTGGAGGGAGAACTGTGGTGCGACCCAAAACGGTCCAAAAGATGGCCGAAGCTTCCAACGAGTGGCGAACGCTCGTCCGGTGTCAGAAACCACTGGAAATGCACTTGCAGCGAAGGAAACGGGCTGAGCTCGAGGACTTCCGGTGCTCGTCCCAAGAAAACGCGAGCGGGAATGCCCCGGACTCAGTTTTCTCGTCCTGGGGTAAAAAGCGGTCCCCCGACGGTTTCTTCCCTTTGCTCCGTATTGGTCATAAGTCTTTCGATCTTCGGGTCTCGTGCTCCGAGGACTTCAACCCACACTCCTGGCATGCTCCCTGACACGTTTTCCGGAGGTATAGGTCGGGAAGCGAGCTCGTTGGAGGGAGAACTGTGGTGCGACCCAAAACGGCCCAAAAGATGGCCGAAGCTTCCAACGAGTGGCGAACGCTCGTCCGGTGTCAGAAACCACTGGAAATGCACTTGCAGCGAAGGAAACGGGCTGAGCTCGAGGACTTCCGGTGCTCGTCCCAAGAAAACGCGAGCGGGAATGCCCCGGACTCAGTTTTCTCGTCCTGGGGTAAAAAGCGGTCCCCCGACGGTTTCTTCCCTTTGCTCCGTATTGGTCATAAGTCTTTCGATCTTCGGGTCTCGTGCTCCGAGGACTTCAACCCACACTCCTGGCATGCTCCCTGACACGTTTTCCGGAGGTATAGGTCGGGAAGCGAGCTCGTTGGAGGGAGAACTGTGGTGCGACCCAAAACGGTCCAAAAGATGGCCGAAGCTTCCAACGAGTGGCGAACGCTCGTCCGGTGTCAGAAACCACTGGAAATGCACTTGCAGCGAAGGAAACGGGCTGAGCTCGAGGACTTCCGGTGCTCGTCCCAAGAAAACGCGAGCGGGAATGCCACGGACTCAGTTTTCTCGTCCTGGGGTAAAAAGCGGTCCCCCGACGGTTTCTTCCCTTTGCTCCGTATTGGTCATAAGTCTTTCGATCTTCGGGTCTCGTGCTCCGAGGACTTCAACCCACACTCCTGGCATGCTCCCTGACACGTTTTCCGGAGGTATAGGTCGGGAAGCGAGCTCGTTGGAGGGAGAACTGTGGTGCGACCCAAAACGGTCCAAAAGATGGCCGAAGCTTCCAACGAGTGGCGAACGCTCGTCCGGTGTCAGAAACCACTGGAAATGCACTTGCAGCGAAGGGAACGGGCTGAGCTCGAGGACTTCCGGTGCTCGTCCCAAGAAAACGCGAGCGGGAATGCCCCGGACTCAGTTTTCTCGTCCTGGGGTAAAAAGCGGTCCCCCGACGGTTTCTTCCCTTTGCTCCGTATTGGTCATAAGTCTTTCGATCTTCGGGTCTCGTGCTCCGAGGACTTCAACCCACACTCCTGGCATGCTCCCTGACACGTTTTCCGGAGGTATAGGTCGGGAAGCGAGCTCGTTGGAGGGAGAACTGTGGTGCGACCCAAAACGGCCCAAAAGATGGCCGAAGCTTCCAACGAGTGGCGAACGCTCGTCCGGTGTCAGAAACCACTGGAAATGCACTTGCAGCGAAGGAAACGGGCTGAGCTCGAGGACTTCCGGTGCTCGTCCCAAGAAAACGCGAGCGGGAATGCCCCGGACTCAGTTTTCTCGTCCTGGGGTAAAAAGCGGTCCCCCGACGGTTTCTTCCCTTTGCTCCGTATTGGTCATAAGTCTTTCGATCTTCGGGTCTCGTGCTCCGAGGACTTCAACCCACACTCCTGGCATGCTCCCTGACACGTTTTCCGGAGGTATAGGTCGGGAAGCGAGCTCGTTGGAGGGAGAACTGTGGTGCGACCCAAAACGGTCCAAAAGATGGCCGAAGCTTCCAACGAGTGGCGAACGCTCGTCCGGTGTCAGAAACCACTGGAAATGCACTTGCAGCGAAGGAAACGGGCTGAGCTCGAGGACTTCCGGTGCTCGTCCCAAGAAAACGCGAGCGGGAATGCCCCGGACTCAGTTTTCTCGTCCTGGGGTAAAAAGCGGTCCCCCGACGGTTTCTTCCCTTTGCTCCGTATTGGTCATAAGTCTTTCGATCTTCGGGTCTCGTGCTCCGAGGACTTCAACCCACACTCCTGGCATGCTCCCTGACACGTTTTCCGGAGGTATAGGTCGGGAAGCGAGCTCGTTGGAGGGAGAACTGTGGTGCGACCCAAAACGGCCCAAAAGATGGCCGAAGCTTCCAACGAGTGGCGAACGCTCGTCCGGTGTCAGAAACCACTGGAAATGCACTTGCAGCGAAGGAAACGGGCTGAGCTCGAGGACTTCCGGTGCTCGTCCCAAGAAAACGCGAGCGGGAATGCCCCGGACTCAGTTTTCTCGTCCTGGGGTAAAAAGCGGTCCCCCGACGGTTTCTTCCCTTTGCTCCGTATTGGTCATAAGTCTTTCGATCTTCGGGTCTCGTGCTCCGAGGACTTCAACCCACACTCCTGGCATGCTCCCTGACACGTTTTCCGGAGGTATAGGTCGGGAAGCGAGCTCGTTGGAGGGAGAACTGTGGTGCGACCCAAAACGGTCCAAAAGATGGCCGAAGCTTCCAACGAGTGGCGAACGCTCGTCCGGTGTCAGAAACCACTGGAAATGCACTTGCAGCGAAGGAAACGGGCTGAGCTCGAGGACTTCCGGTGCTCGTCCCAAGAAAACGCGAGCGGGAATGCCACGGACTCAGTTTTCTCGTCCTGGGGTAAAAAGCGGTCCCCCGACGGTTTCTTCCCTTTGCTCCGTATTGGTCATAAGTCTTTCGATCTTCGGGTCTCGTGCTCCGAGGACTTCAACCCACACTCCTGGCATGCTCCCTGACACGTTTTCCGGAGGTATAGGTCGGGAAGCGAGCTCGTTGGAGGGAGAACTGTGGTGCGACCCAAAACGGTCCAAAAGATGGCCGAAGCTTCCAACGAGTGGCGAACGCTCGTCCGGTGTCAGAAACCACTGGAAATGCACTTGCAGCGAAGGGAACGGGCTGAGCTCGAGGACTTCCGGTGCTCGTCCCAAGAAAACGCGAGCGGGAATGCCCCGGACTCAGTTTTCTCGTCCTGGGGTAAAAAGCGGTCCCCCGACGGTTTCTTCCCTTTGCTCCGTATTGGTCATAAGTCTTTCGATCTTCGGGTCTCGTGCTCCGAGGACTTCAACCCACACTCCTGGCATGCTCCCTGACACGTTTTCCGGAGGTATAGGTCGGGAAGCGAGCTCGTTGGAGGGAGAACTGTGGTGCGACCCAAAACGGCCCAAAAGATGGCCGAAGCTTCCAACGAGTGGCGAACGCTCGTCCGGTGTCAGAAACCACTGGAAATGCACTTGCAGCGAAGGAAACGGGCTGAGCTCGAGGACTTCCGGTGCTCGTCCCAAGAAAACGCGAGCGGGAATGCCCCGGACTCAGTTTTCTCGTCCTGGGGTAAAAAGCGGTCCCCCGACGGTTTCTTCCCTTTGCTCCGTATTGGTCATAAGTCTTTCGATCTTCGGGTCTCGTGCTCCGAGGACTTCAACCCACACTCCTGGCATGCTCCCTGACACGTTTTCCGGAGGTATAGGTCGGGAAGCGAGCTCGTTGGAGGGAGAACTGTGGTGCGACCCAAAACGGTCCAAAAGATGGCCGAAGCTTCCAACGAGTGGCGAACGCTCGTCCGGTGTCAGAAACCACTGGAAATGCACTTGCAGCGAAGGAAACGGGCTGAGCTCGAGGACTTCCGGTGCTCGTCCCAAGAAAACGCGAGCGGGAATGCCCCGGACTCAGTTTTCTCGTCCTGGGGTAAAAAGCGGTCCCCCGACGGTTTCTTCCCTTTGCTCCGTATTGGTCATAAGTCTTTCGATCTTCGGGTCTCGTGCTCCGAGGACTTCAACCCACACTCCTGGCATGCTCCCTGACACGTTTTCCGGAGGTATAGGTCGGGAAGCGAGCTCGTTGGAGGGAGAACTGTGGTGCGACCCAAAACGGCCCAAAAGATGGCCGAAGCTTCCAACGAGTGGCGAACGCTCGTCCGGTGTCAGAAACCACTGGAAATGCACTTGCAGCGAAGGAAACGGGCTGAGCTCGAGGACTTCCGGTGCTCGTCCCAAGAAAACGCGAGCGGGAATGCCCCGGACTCAGTTTTCTCGTCCTGGGGTAAAAAGCGGTCCCCCGACGGTTTCTTCCCTTTGCTCCGTATTGGTCATAAGTCTTTCGATCTTCGGGTCTCGTGCTCCGAGGACTTCAACCCACACTCCTGGCATGCTCCCTGACACGTTTTCCGGAGGTATAGGTCGGGAAGCGAGCTCGTTGGAGGGAGAACTGTGGTGCGACCCAAAACGGTCCAAAAGATGGCCGAAGCTTCCAACGAGTGGCGAACGCTCGTCCGGTGTCAGAAACCACTGGAAATGCACTTGCAGCGAAGGAAACGGGCTGAGCTCGAGGACTTCCGGTGCTCGTCCCAAGAAAACGCGAGCGGGAATGCCCCGGACTCAGTTTTCTCGTCCTGGGGTAAAAAGCGGTCCCCCGACGGTTTCTTCCCTTTGCTCCGTATTGGTCATAAGTCTTTCGATCTTCGGGTCTCGTGCTCCGAGGACTTCAACCCACACTCCTGGCATGCTCCCTGACACGTTTTCCGGAGGTATAGGTCGGGAAGCGAGCTCGTTGGAGGGAGAACTGTGGTGCGACCCAAAACGGTCCAAAAGATGGCCGAAGCTTCCAACGAGTGGCGAACGCTCGTCCGGTGTCAGAAACCACTGGAAATGCACTTGCAGCGAAGGAAACGGGCTGAGCTCGAGGACTTCCGGTGCTCGTCCCAAGAAAACGCGAGCGGGAATGCCCCGGACTCAGTTTTCTCGTCCTGGGGTAAAAAGCGGTCCCCCCGACGGTTTCTTCCCTTTGCTCCGTATTGGTCATAAGTCTTTCGATCTTCGGGTCTCGTGCTCCGAGGACTTCAACCCACACTCCTGGCATGCTCCCTGACACGTTTTCCGGAGGTATAGGTCGGGAAGCGAGCTCGTTGGAGGGAGAACTGTGGTGCGACCCAAAACGGTCCAAAAGATGGCCGAAGCTTCCAACGAGTGGCGAACGCTCGTCCGGTGTCAGAAACCACTGGAAATGCACTTGCAGCGAAGGAAACGGGCTGAGCTCGATGACTTCCGGTGCTCGTCCCAAGAAAACGCGAGCGGGAATGCCCCGGACTCAGTTTTCTCGTCCTGGGGTAAAAAGCGGTCCCCCGACGGTTTCTTCCCTTTGCTCCGTATTGGTCATAAGTCTTTCGATCTTCGGGTCTCGTGCTCCGAGGACTTCAACCCACACTCCTGGCATGCTCCCTGACACGTTTTCCGGAGGTATAGGTCGGGAAGCGAGCTCGTTGGAGGGAGAACTGTGGTGCGACCCAAAACGGTCCAAAAGATGGCCGAAGCTTCCAACGAGTGGCGAACGCTCGTCCGGTGTCAGAAACCACTGGAAATGCACTTGCAGCGAAGGAAACGGGCTGAGCTCGAGGACTTCCAGTGCTCGTCCCAAGAAAACGCGAGCGGGAATGCCCCGGACTCAGTTTTCTCGTCCTGGGGTAAAAAGCGGTCCCCCGACGGTTTCTTCCCTTTGCTCCGTATTGGTCATAAGTCTTTCGATCTTCGGGTCTCGTGCTCCGAGGACTTCAACCCACACTCCTGGCATGCTCCCTGACACGTTTTCCGGAGGTATAGGTCGGGAAGCGAGCTCGTTGGAGGGAGAACTGTGGTGCGACCCAAAACGGTCCAAAAGATGGCCGAAGCTTCCAACGAGTGGCGAACGCTCGTCCGGTGTCAGAAACCACTGGAAATGCACTTGCAGCGAAGGAAACGGGCTGAGCTCGAGGACTTCCGGTGCTCGTCCCAAGAAAACGCGAGCGGGAATGCCCCGGACTCAGTTTTCTCGTCCTGGGGTAAAAAGCGGTCCTCCGACGGTTTCTTCCCTTTGCTCCGTATTGGTCATAAGTCTTTCGATCTTCGGGTCTCGTGCTCCGAGGACTTCAACCCACACTCCTGGCATGCTCCCTGACACGTTTTCCGGAGGTATAGGTCGGGAAGCGAGCTCGTTGGAGGGAGAACTGTGGTGCGACCCAAAACGGTCCAAAAGATGGTCGAAGCTTCCAACGAGTGGCGAACGCTCGTCCGGTGTCAGAAACCACTGGAAATGCACTTGCAGCGAAGGAAACGGGCTGAGCTCGAGGACTTCCGGTGCTCGTCCCAAGAAAACGCGAGCGGGAATGCCCCGGACTCAGTTTTCTCGTCCTGGGGTAAAAAGCGGTCCCCCGACGGTTTCTTCCCTTTGCTCCGTATTGGTCATAAGTCTTTCGATCTTCGGGTCCCGTGCTCCGAGGACTTCAACCCACACTCCTGGCATGCTCCCTGACACGTTTTCCGGAGGTATAGGTCGGGAAGCGAGCTCGTTGGAGGGAGAACTATGGTGCGACCCAAAACGGTCCAAAAGATGGCCGAAGCTTCCAACGAGTGGCGAACGCTCGTCCGGTGTCAGAAACCACTGGAAATGCACTTGCAGCGAAGGAAACGGGCTGAGCTCGAGGACTTCCCGGTGCTCGTCCGAAGAAAACGCGAGCGGGAATGCCCCGGACTCAGTTTTCTCGTCCTGGGGTAAAAAGCGGTCCCCCCCGACGGTTTCTTCCCTCTTGCTCCGTATTGGTCATAAGTCTTTCGATCTTCGGGTCTCGTGCTCCGAGGACTTCAACCCACACTCCTGGCATGCTCCCCTGACACGTTTTCCGGAGGTATAGGTCGGGAAGCGAGCTCGTTGGAGGGAGAACTGTGGTGCGACCCAAAACGGTCCAAAAGATGGCCGAAGCTTCCAACGAGTGGCGAACGCTCGTCCGGTGTCAGAAACCACTGGAAATGCACTTGCAGCGAAGGAAACGGGCTGAGCTCGATGACTTCCGGTGCTCGTCCCAAGAAAACGCGAGCGGGAATGCCCCGGACTCAGTTTTCTCGTCCTGGGGTAAAAAAGCGGTCCCCCGAACGGTTTCTTCCCTTTGCTCCGTATTGGTCATAAGTCTTTCGATCTTCGGGTCTCGTGCTCCGAGGACTTCAACCCACACTCCTGGCATGCTTCCTGACACGTTTTCCGGAGGTATAGGTCGGGAAGCGAGCTCGTTGGAGGGAGAACTGTGGTGCGACCCAAAACGGTCCAAAAGATGGCCGAAGCTTCCAACGAGTGGCGAACGCTCGTCCGGTGTCAGAAACCACTGGAAATGCACTTGCAAGCGAAGGAAACGGGCTGAGCTCGAGGACTTTCGGTGCTCGTCCCAAGAAAACGCGAGCGGGAATGCCCCGGACTCAGTTTTCTCGTCCTGGGGTAAAAAGCGGTCCCCCGACGGTTTCTTCCCTTTGCTCCGTATTGGTCATAAGTCTTTCGATCTTCGGGTCTCGTGCTCCGAGGACTTCAACCCACACTCCTGGCATGCTCCCTGACACGTTTTCCCGGAGGTATAGGTCGGGAAGCGAGCTCGTTGGAGGGAGAACTGTGGTGCGACCCCAAAACGGTCCAAAAGATGGCCGAAGCTTCCAACGAGTGGCGAACGCTCGTCCGGTGTCAGAAAACCACTGGAAATGCACTTGCAGCGAAGGAAACGGGCTGAGCTCGAGGACTTCCGGTGCTCGTCCCAAGAAAACGCGAGCGGGAATGCCCCGGACTCAGTTTTCTCTCGTCCTGGGGTAAAAAGCGGTCCCCCGACGGTTTCTTCCCTTTGCTCCGTATTGGTCATAAGTCTTTCGATCTTCGGGTCTCGTGCTCCGAGGACTTCAACCCACACTCCTGGCATGCTCCCTGACACGTTTTCCGGAGGTATAGGTCGGGAAGCGAGCTCGTTGGAGGGAGAACTGTGGTGCGACCCAAAACGGTCCAAAAGATGGCCGAAGCTTCCAACGAGTGGCGAACGCTCGTCCGGTGTCAGAAACCACTGGAAATGCACTTGCAGCGAAGGAAACGGGCTGAGCTCGAGGACTTCCGGTGCTCGTCCCAAGAAAACGCGAGCGGGAATGCCCCGGACTCAGTTTTCCTCGTCCTGGGGTAAAAAGCGGTCCCCCGACGGTTTCTTCCCTTTGCTCCGTATTGGTCATAAGTCTTTCGATCTTCGGGTCTCGTGCTCCGAGGACTTCAACCCACACTCCTGGCATGCTCCTTGACACGTTTTCCGGAGGTATAGGTCGGGAAGCGAGCTCGTTGGAGGGAGAACTGTGGTGCGACCCAAAACGGTCCAAAAGATGGCCGAAGCTTCCAACGAGTGGCGAACGCTCGTCCGGTGTCAGAAACCACTGGAAATGCACTTGCAGCGAAGGAAACGGGCTGA